>NC_142529.1:5227500-5260000 GCF_964205215.1 Stylophora pistillata | reverse complement strand
CTCCTTAATGACACAAAAGAAACGAGAAAAACAACTTACAAACTTTATGACCCTTCCACTGCAATCTTGTCCGCCATCTTGGAAAGGCTTTGTTGCTATAGCAGCAACAACATTCTCTCGGTTCTAGTTTTCCGAAGTCTAGGCCGCGCTTTCAAATATGGCGGACACATCAAGCTGCTAGTTAAGTATTAAAAACGTTGGATACACCACTTTACCATCGTTCAGACGACGGTTTTTCTATTCTAAAACCAGAAGGCTATTGTAAGAAACTAGCAATCAATCGGGGATTTTAGATTCCATCTCAAATGGCCTCATGAGACACCAATAATTGAGTAAATTGCCGTTCATCGAAAAAAGAATGACAATTCACACTAGCCAACGGCATTTTCCCGGATTCCCCGATTAAGCTCAAAAACACAGAACATAGAAGGCCATTCCTGGATGCTTTAACCGTGATCTGATGCCGTAAAAAGTGGTGTAAACTTGAAGCAAAGAGAACGGAGACAAATGGCGCAAAATTAAAGCACTGAATAACGGTTGCGTCACGTGACCCACAGAAACGTTTTCTTTCCCCGTGGGTTAGTAAGCTTTTTATAAAAGAAAGATCAATGAATGCTTAAATATTATTTTTCCAATTTTTTCCTAATTTTTAGCCTTTTTTAATTCTGCCCCATTCCTTAATTCACGTGAGTTTGAAAGAAGATGGTTTTGTGCTTGATTGTCGGCTGTGAAAATAGAAGTGGAAAAGATAAAGGATTATATTTTGCCAAAGTACCTTTGATAATTGAAAATCAAGGAAAAGAGGCCAGAGAATTGTCAGCAGAAAGAAGATCGCGCTAGATTTCTGCTATTAGCAGAGACGATCTCACCGATACCATTTTGGAAAACGATCGCGTGTGTGAGAAACACTTTGTTTCTGGAAAGGCCGAAAAATCATGGGATAAATTTAACATTGATTGGGTCCCAACTCTAAGTTTAGGACATAATAAGGAGACTGGCCGTACGGATCGAGAACAAGCAGCAAAAGGAATGCAAGAGGGCGAGGGAACGCGAATTGGTGAAGAAGCCGGCGTTTGCCAAAAGGGTGAAAGTACTAGAGTCTGAGAGGGAGGAGAAGTTTTTCAAATTTAGCGAATCGGGGCAGCAAAGTTTAGATTTAAACTTCGAAGGTAGCGAAGCAGAAAGTCTAGAGAATCCCACAGAGAAAGGAACACAGACTGACTCAAGAGTGTTTGTTGACGTCGGCACGCAATCCGAAGAGTTTGACTACCATTTATCTTCGTCCACGCTTCTACGTAAAATAAAACGCTTGCAATATGCGAGCATGATTCAGCTAGTCCGGCCTTACAACCTACGCAATGAGCGGATAAAATTGTCCCCTCCTTTTCTGCTATAGTCCAGATAGGGATCAAAGAGTCATTCAGTCTCTGCGAATGTCTCCCCTTGGCTAACACAACAAATTTGTTTGCGCCGATTATGTGGCCTTTTACGCTGGCCATAAATCCCGAAACCATCTGATTGTAGGCTTCCAGGCTTCGGAAAGCTTTAAACAGGTGTTGCGTGTAGAAGCTCGTCTCCAAAACCAGATAGAAAAGGAGATCTGTACATTCAACTGGAGGCAAGCAGTCTGGTTGAAAATTCTCATTCTGAATAAGGAAGGGATCGATTCCAATCGCCGAATTTTTTTCCAAATAACGCTGCCTTACTCCTGGCTCTAGCTTCTTGGTGTACTCAGAAAGAGGAGAATGGATACTGATATCCGTATTGGCACTTAATTTTGCTTCCGTTGCTGTAGTGTTCATTTTTACAGGCAGAAATTGTTGATGTGCTTATTATTTGCATATATAATATTACCCTGGGTTGTACACAAATTAGGCGAACGGAAATGATATGACGTCACGTGAAAACGATCTATACTTTAATCCACACACTATCCACATGGCTGCCAAAGAGTACCACAACAACAACTTTCGCTAGGCATCATGCCTACAAACACAACCTTTTCACACTTCCGGTACAATACACTACAAGATGAGTATGGAGTCAAATATGTGACAAAATTCATGGAACAAAATGTGTCAAATCTGTTGCTCAAACTTGGTATTCAAAATGTCAAAGTAATCAAATCAATAGTCATCTCCGTCAAACAAACTGTCAAATCCGTTAATCGAAGTTCCAAAGTACTCAAATGCAAACTCAATGTCATCAAACGAATGGAAATTGTATGCGGACTCATCGGAAGCAGGAACCCATCGTACGAAAACCCATTGAACGAAAACCCATTGAACGAAAACCCATTGAACGAAAACCCATCGTACGAAAACCCATCGTACGAAAACCCATCGTACAAAATCCCATCATACGAAAACCCATTGAACCAAAAGCCATTGAAGAAAAATACATTACATAATACGAAATTCGAGCTAGCGGGTTTGGGCTGGGTGTTACGAAAACGAAGAGTCTCGAAAACGAAGACCTAAGACACGGTCTTCGTTTTCGAGGGTCTTCGTTTTCGACACATTTTGTTCGTTGAATTTTGTCACATATTTGACTCCATAGGATGAGTACCTGCAGATCTCAGCCAACAAAATTATTGATCAACTTTACTATAAATAAGGAAGAAATCTCGATCTGATCGAAACTCAACTGCATGGAAATACAATAAGTTGGTGTCATTTCTTTGGGTGTCCATGTTAAAGAATATAAGGAAACATTTTAGATCAATTTTCGATAAAGGCAAGGTCACGATAAGTTTATCTTTCTTGTCTCGTTACTTGTTTTTCGATATTTTTCCTATTTGGTCAGTATAAAATACAGTTGCTGTGGTCCCCTGAGTTTAAGACTGACATGTCTTAACAGGTTCATTGTATGACGTAGATAAACAGTAACAAGAAATTTGGGAAAATTCAGATTTATTAAACCCTTCCTTGCATTGGTGTAAAAAGAAAGTCATTTTTAGTTTAAATGGGGGGCGAGGCAGGAATGTACAGGCTAATCAAAAGGAAAGCTGTTCATGCTCAGCATGAACAGCTTTCCTTTTATGCATATTCCAGTGGAATATGCATAAACCACGAGAATTAGTCCATACCTCAATATATACATACACTTGGCGAAAAAGAAACAATAGTAACTATCTTTGCAACTACCTTTGACTTTGACTGGTGGTGGATTATATGGAAATCTTTCCACTAAACTGTATAACTACAATAATTGAGTAGATACAACAGGTACAATAATTTCTGAGGGTGCTTTGACCAGAAATTTATGCGAATGTTACCAACCGATAGCTTCCCTGAAACAATATTGGTTTTAGACTCTGTCTGTTTGCTGAATTTTAAAGTAAATTAACTTCCGTAAATATTTCCTTCCTTCGTAACTAAGCTATTTATAAACACATAGATCTTTGCAACTTTCCCGTTCGTTTCGAGATCACTTTACAGTAAAAAGAAAAAAAAAATTAAAAACCCGCCTCAGCTCTCCTATCGGGAATATCGACGCAAAGTTTTAAGCTTCAGCACTCAAAACTGACTGATATCTCCGACCATTTTCGCTAAATGTAGAAATAAAATAAGCCTCTCGAGTAGATTTCATATGCTAGTATGCTCACCTGAAGTTAGGGGAAGAAGTGCAGCGAGAAAAGCTACACAGAAACAAAGGTGGAGATTAAATTGCGCCATGTTTCAATAGTATGTGTCACGCTATGCGATCGCTATTGTTTTGATTGACTGGCCATTGGGAAGTCACTTAAGGGGCCGACCATTAAATTCTTGAGGGGGTGGGTGATTTGAAAAAAAATTTCCTGCAAGCGCTTGTTGGAAGAAAAAAATTGCATGCAGCCTAAATGTAACAGAAAAAAAATTCTTGCGTTGCAGTAAGAAAGAAAAAAAAAATGTTGCAAAGCTGTTTCATCATTCCGGGGGCTTTACAAAATTGCAGCAAAACTGCAACCATTGCTCCTTTTGATGATGCTGAAAAATTATTGCTTCATACATGCAATGCATTATTAGCTATCTTCAGCAGTATTATAATGGAGGTAAATTTTTTTTTATTAATGAATCAAGTTCTAATAGACAAAGGGAGCTATTATAGCTATATTAGAACTATTGCTGCAATGACCACAGTGTAAATACATTTTGTATATGTAAACACATGATCCTTTTTTCTGCAGAGAAATCAGGAGGGAAAAAATATCCTGCAGCGCATTTAGAACGGAAAAAAATATCCTGCCCAGCAGATTGCAAGAAAAAAATTTCTTGATGACCAAAAATCACCCACCCACCCCTCCCCCCCATCCAAAGTTAAATGCTCGGCCCCTAAGAGCGGCCATCTGTAAATATCGCCCGGAGGTGTAGTCTTCTCTCGCAGCCGTTCTTTGTTTCGGGATCCCTTTGTCTCCCTCCCCACAAACGGCCGTTTCGAAAATCCCCAAACTTTGCCAGAATATAGGTCTGAATGAACTATTTCTAGAAAAAATACTTTGAGTTCAATTGCATTTTTCTTTTTAACTTGTGAATTGCGCGCAGGCGCAAGTGCGAATTGTAGGTATGCTGTGATGAATGGCGCTTGCTCGCTCGCTCGGTTGGTCGATTCCTGTAAACTTTTTTCTATTTTAGGCTTTTGAATTCATTTGATAGTTTTTGGCAAGTGATAAACAAACGAAATGACGACTTTTGTTGCTAAGAATAGTGTTGGGGTGAAAAAGAAGCCAATGATAATCGTGAAAGAGTAAAAAAGTATACGTTCTTCATTTTTGAATTAAAGTTTGCCCAATCTCCGAATACGCTTTAATCTCTTGCAGTGTATATTTCATTTATGGCGTCAATACTTCTATTTTTTAATGTATATATCCAGAAAATGATTATTGTGTTCGAAAAAGGAAACAAAGAAAACAAAGAATTCGAACACGGCGGATTTGAACCACCAACGTCGCTTCTCGGGGAGCGATATCTGCAGTATTGCTTATCACCGGAAGGCCACTCAGGCATCATACCAATTGTATTTGAAACTTTATGTAAATATTAATTTTACATTTAAAGCGCTGATCTTTCAGTTATTTAAACCACGGGCTCAAACGGCTCGAGTCGCTGCTCGCCGATAGTCGGATAGGGACTTTAAGCAAACCACGACGGCTACGGCAACGAGAACGTGGAAAAACAATAGATCTAATTGTCAGAACAATAGCCCGTAAAATCATCAAAATTTGCGTCGTCTGCGAAGCGAAACGGCGGCGGCAAATTATTCTAATTTACATTTGGAACTCAACGCTAATTTTATGCGTTATGTTGAGTTTGAGCTCTGGCGCCCCATGAGACGGTAAACACATTCAGCCATTTTCGAAATTCTAACTAAAAGTAAGAAACTCATTTTTTAATCGACGTCTTCCGTGGCGTTGCCGTTTTGACTGCTTAAAGTTCCTATTGAGTCGCTGCTCGCCGATAGTCCGATATTGACGTGTCGCTCACGGCCAACTGCTCGTAAAGTGACTCGTTTAAGGATTTTTTGGTATTCCTGGAGCTGTATTGACGTTGGAAAGTGGTTCACAAGTGGGAACTGCAGTGAAATAAGCTCAAGCATAAGTTCAATCAATCGATATGCTGTTTCTTCAATGGTGTAACTCGCACGGTGTATGCGTATGTTATTAGTGTGAACATCCTTGTACTTGTTTTCATCCTCGTGCTAAGTAAGTGGAGGGGGACAGGGGGCCGGGAGCCCTGGAGAACAAGGGGCGGGAGAGGGAGGGAAGTGGGAGAACAAGGGGCGGGAAGCAGTCTACATGAGGGCGGGAACTGGGAGCAGAAATAAATAAGGCGATAGTTTGTAGTTTATTACTGGGTATTGCTCAGTCATAAACACTTATCTAGCAAGGTTTTTAAATTTCCAGTTACTATCTACCAATGCTTAAACACATTTTCGGAGGCAAGAAAACGTAAATTTGTACAAATTTGTAAAGCTAGCTCTTTCAAATACTTGGATGTAACACTGAACGAAGATCTATCCTGGGGTGATCACGTTAAAAATATCATAAGCAAAACAAATCAGCGACTGGAACTTGTCAGAAGAATCAAGCATTATTTACCTTTACACGCTCGGTTGATACTTTATAATTCTCTAATTCTTCATATTCTTGACTACGGTGATATCATTTGGGGTGACAAAAACAATGTTAACTAACATATCAGGCATCAAATGATTTTAACAATCTCAATCCAGATATTCAGGAATCCAAATCAATTCTATTGTTTAAAATGAAAGTGCAGTCTTTATCGTAGTATTTTGTAAATTACCAATTTTTCGTCTTTTACATATTGTAATGTAGCAATTCTATCCCTTTATCTTATATATATTTTTTAATGTCTGTAATCTGTATTTATTTTTCCTTTATTAATTTATTTTATACAGGGCCGTTCTGAAAACCACTTTTTGTGAGAACGCACCCTGTCTAAAGATTATTATTATTGTTATTATTATTATTATTATTATTATTATTACTATTATTACACGGGCTGGAAAAACAGCATTACTTCCGGTAAATTTGTGGATCCCTTCAAATTGATTGGTCATGAGATAGCATGACATGTACAGTGTCTGCTAAGTTGTAGCTGTCGAAAATCTCCAACAAAGAAAGTGATTCAGGGGACACCGCGGAAATATGTTTTTTAAGGCACGATACAGTATTTTATTGGTCAGCGGACACCTCAACGAAACCATGAAATGCCGTTAACTTTTACAATGTTTTCGCCGTGAGTGAAATCGACAGCGTAAAAAGGCAAAACTTAGAAAGATTACTGTAAACTTAGCTTTGAAACTTCGTTCACCTAAATAGTTCTTAAGCTCAATTATATAACTTGCCAAAGCCGAACTGAAGTTGCACACGATATGAAATTGTTGTTTTTCGCTGGCGGCTCCGTGGCAACTGTTTTGTTTATAGAAGAGCATAAGCACTAAGGCTAAAAATGAGACGGTTTTTGAATGGCTGAAGCGGTGATCCGAGGACGCTGCACCATCAGGTTTGTAAAGCAGTGGCTTGAACCGTATAAATCGGCATGTCAACGTTAACGGCATTCCGGTCAGACTCGCCGAGAAGACACAACATGCCCGCGTAGCACGGACACCCTATCCCCACTCGTTATTGTATGTATCATAGTTAGCCAAAAAACCTATGAATGTAACATGTATAGGACTGAAGCCCCCAAAATTCAAAAATTAGTTCAACTAGAGGAAGAATAAACCGAGGTATGTTTACGTACAAAATGTCCATTGTAATGGTAATAAATTAAGTTTTCACTTTCCACCTTAGTTTGTAATTTTTTTTTCTAAGTTGTAATTTTTTTCTGAGCAATAATTTTACTTTCCCAACAAGTATTTGTTTCCCATCACAATTATGAATAATTTGTAGTATGTATTTTTTTATGCTGCTCTTCCCTCACTAATCATTTTATTTAATTTTTTTTATTTTTGCTTTTTCTTTCCTTTCTTTACTAACTTACTGCCATGTGCAACATAAAATGTAGTAAGCTAACAGAATACTTCTGGTTTATATAGCTCCCTGATTCACAAAGTTACATTACCATCTTGGTACCACTAAAAAACAAATTTTTAAAAAAACAAATGTTTGAAGAAGTACTGTAAGGTAAAATAATTATAATAATATAATTTAATCAGTTTATGTGAGTAAAGCACTGTATTGTCTTTTCACATATTGCAACAGCCTTGAATGAATCAACAATCTTCTAAACTTGATATCTTATATTCTTGTTGGGTGTTTATGGAGGTGGAAAGAAGATAATGATTATGATGATTAATCTTCCAAATTGGAAATATCAGAGGAAAATCATCAGAAGTATTTCTGAAGTCAAAGTTGTTTGTTAAAAATGTTCAGGAGAAAATTGATTAGATTAAGTCAGCTGTCAATTCCCAGTTAACACTAAATCATGAGGAGTAACCAAAAGCTTGTAATTAGCCTGTGTACTGCTGTGCCCATCCAGTCAAATAAAAATCAGAGATGGGATATTCCCAAACGTAAACAATGATAGCACCATAAAAATGTCCTTTTCCCAACTTATTACTGGGGAGGGGAGCACTGGTATGGCTACACTAGTTGTAGTCAATAAGAAATTCTTAACTAACTTCGGCAATAGACATATATTTTGCCACCTTGAAAGAAAATGGCTACAAGTCAAATAGGAATGTTTCATAACAATGTTCTGTAGGGATATGAAGTAATATTACTGATGGGGATCATAATTATCCTTACAGTGGCAGAGCATGTGATGTGTATGTAAAGCAAAGCAAAGCTAATCTTAGAAAAAAATGAATGGAAGAAGAGTAATTGATTATTTGCATAAATTAATGCAATGCACATGCAAGATAGAGGAATATACTTCAGGTAAACATACATATGCCTGTAAAAGTTTCAAATGACTGAGTTATAAAAATCTAATAATAATAATAATAATAATAATAATAATAAAGTGGGTTTCATTGAAAATGCTTTCGTGTAAAACAATTAGAGCTGTTTGGGAAATTAAAGTAGCTGTTGTCGCAACAGAATAACGTTTGTTTAGTGATGTTTATAAAGGAAGTGGAAATCGAAGAAATTGTGAATTGTTTGCTGCGCCAAGGCTCGATAAAGATTAAATAGGCGATTGATTGTGGGCGCTGAAAATATGCAATATTTGAGACCGTCCAACATGATCGGTTCATTTATAATTTAACTTGAATTAAGCCTTTATTGACAGCAGTTGATAGCAAATCTCTATTACATGTCTTTAGTACGTTTGGTTGTGCCTGTGCACGAGATAACTTGTTGATAAAACTGCAAGTATATATGAAATGAACAAATGTTTTCATATTTTGATTACGGACACCCGTTCTTAAAGGCACAGAAAATCAGAACGGTGGAATGGCGAAAAATCAGTCTATAAAGTTAAAATTCTCAACCAAGCGAATAATTACCAAAATGAAAAGGCACCGCAGGTTGGCGCAAAGTGAGTGTATGTATATTTTCACAACACAATAATTACCTGTATCGCTTCATGCTAATAACACTTAAAAATCCAACCAGTCTTCAGACTCGCTGGAAGAGTATCTTACAGAACTAATCTCCTTCTTTGTCTGGATAACTATCGCTGTTTTGACAATTCTGAAGGCGAGGGCGACTGAAGAACCAAGATCGCGCTTCGTAACTGGACGGCCAGCCTAAGTCAGCAAACAGCACACAACTCCAAACAAAATGACTCCCCTATAACGCTATTTGTTAAGACGTGGTTTTAGTTTTAAAAAAACCATTCAAAGGATCAAAAATAACAAACAAGGAGAAGTATTATGCATATTTTCCAACTTAAAACCACGCAAAAGGCCAAGGTCTTCATCGAACTCAATTTACAAACATATGGAAGCGCTTAGTAGCTTAAAGTTGATGACCACTGACTAGTTACTGTGACGTCACGAAAACGTATTTCCGCGGTGTCATCGAGAATACTGTTGTTGTCAGTGTACATCGCATATTTTCTTTACTATGATTTTGGATAACCCCATCCCATATGACACCATGATACTAATAGTGATCATGACGATGATAGGAAGGAAGGCAATCAAAACGCATGGGACTTTATTGCCTAGTTTTTTATTACTTCTTTCAGTGAGACAAGAACAAAAATTGCGTCACAAACTAAACTACCGTTCCTAGTTAACAATTAGATCCCATGTTGCCGTGCGTCTGTTCGTTCCGTTTTTGATGACAGATGACGTCAAAATGGGGTGAAAATACAAAAGTGGCGCACGATTTTTAGCCGAGAGTTGCACTGACGTTCTTAAAAAATTTTGAGGTCTTTCGTGACTCATTACAGAACAGAATGCAATTGTTTTATACAATGAAGAAGCAAGATGTTGTTAATGGTGACGTCATCTATACATCTGTCCTCCATTAGATCCTACGTGTAACTAAGACCAAATCAGAATACGTTTATAGTTAAGCTTATAATATAAAACAGAACGGATAATCTTAACTAAACAGATAAAAAAAATCAGTATAAGGATTATCATATTTCCTCAAACACTTCTTAATTTTTTTCCTGCCATTTTCTTGCTGAAGCACCATATTGTAATATCCGGGACTCTCGAGTTTTTCCTGTAACGACTGATACTCAGAAAGAAATATGAGACTCCTGGTTCGAAGACAAGGGTTTGAGTTCCACATATGTTTTGAGGTTTGAAGCTTGTTCGTCGCTTGACTGTTGATCAGCTGAAGATTTGACGCCATCCGAGTCAATTTCTGTTTCAGTTTGCATCCTTTTATAAGGAACAGCTCGTCTTCGCCGCCATATCAGCCCACAAATTATAATGAGCAACACGACCACAATACAAGACAATGAGGTGACACTGGCAGCGAAGATGCTTTGTGTATCTGTTTAAAAGAAAACAAACGGCTTAAGAACCAGCTATCAAACACTGCTTAGTTACTTTGTTTCGATGCAATAATGTTCTTTAAGTAGATTCACCCTAAGGAATACGATGTTTCTTTTAAGCTCCAAACATGAATACAATTTCAAACGTTCTGTTGTCTCGTCTCGTGGTCGAACGCCATTGAATGCCAGAAGTTTCGAATTCCTGTCAACTCAACCACAGGCTTACCATCTGAAATATCTGTGGTTTCGGGTTTCTATGGCAATGGGTTCCTGTGACATTTACATAGCCGTTACTAATGTAGTTCAAATATATTACCTGTAGAATCTGTCCCTAGTGTCTTCAAAAAAATCAGCTCCGAATAAAGATTAATAGTTCATTACTTGTTTGGAAGTGTTTTTTCTGCCAGGAAGCCTCAAAATCGCTCGTTTGGGGCTTTCAAAGTTCGGCGGTTAATTCGGCTCGCTCTCTATTAGTGAAGAAATGCGACAAGACAGGCAGCTTAGGCATTCAGATCGCACACCACCACGTATTCGAGACAAAAATGTTTTACCTTCTAGATGTTATTTTGCCACCGAAAAATTCAACAGGCCACAGAAGGATTATCCAGCTGTTACGGTGACTCGGTTTTGAATCATTCCATGCATTCAACGGTTTACGAGAAAATGAAACGCAAAGTCATAGATTTGGAGCTCTGCTAGGGATCCGGATACGAAGGGTACTCAAAGGAATTCCAAACATGCGTTTCGGTTATCGTATCTAACACTCAATGGATTTTCCTAAGACTGTTGACAAAAACTTTCTCGATTCTTATTGGTCGATCTTGTCTTACGACATCCGCCGGAAGTACAAAGTTGCGCCTTTGGGGCTCCGACAGGGGGTACAATTTTTCACATTTTTCAAATGTTTGTACCTCGGGTGGGGTGGCTGGGTCCAAAATTCGATAACCGAAACGCATGTTTGAAATTCCTTTTAGTACCCCTCATGTCCGGACCCCTAGAAGAGCTCCAGCTCCGAATCTACGACTTTGCGTTCCATTTTCTCTTAAACCGTTGAATGCATGGAATGATTCAAAACCGAGTCACGTGACAGCTGGATAATCCTTCTGTGGCCTGTTGAATTTCGGTGGCAAAATAACACCTAGAAGGTAAAAAATATTTTTGTCTCGAATAGGAGGTGGTGTGCGATCTGGATGCCTAAGCTGCTTGCCTTGTCGCATTTCTTCACTAATAGAGAGCGAGTCGAATTAACCGCCGAACTTTGACAGCCCCAAACGAGCGATTTTGAGGCTTCCTGGCAGAAAAAACACTTCCAAACAAGTAATGAACTATTAATCTTTATTCGGAGCTGATTTTTTTTGAAGACTGACTACTAAGGACAGATTCTAGAGGCAATATATTTGAACTACATTAGTAACGACTCTGTAAATGTCACAGGAACCATTACCATATAAACCCGAAACCACAGATATTTAAGATGGTAAGCCTGTGACTCGACATTTCGTTATCAAGTCACATATATGACTTCCAGTAATCTCTACAAGAAACACAAACATATTTTATTAAGCCGTCTCAAAAATGGTACATATAGCTCTGTTTTAGTTTAGTAACAACCCAACAGTTCAATTTTTCTATAATAAATAAAACAATTAACTAAAATAAAACAATTATCTAAAACAATTTTCTAACTGACGAAAGAAAATGTAATCTCACACTGCACAACCTCGGCCGTGTAACAGACCAGTACATTACGTTGCTTTTGATACCTACATGTTGAAACCTGTTCAGACAGCTCTAAAATAGCCTAAACACTTCATACCGGACTTGAAAGTTCTAAGCTTCCAAAAATGTCTGAGACGAAACATTTTAGTGCATTCGAATAGTGAAGAAGAATATTTACCATCATCATGCTGATTATCCTTAGGAGCAAGCAGGGTGATTTTATACTCTGTTGACCCAAAGCTGTTTGTAGCGTGGCACACATAATCCCCATAATCTCGTCCATCCCGCGGCGTGACAATGACACTGTTATTCAATAACTTCATGTTAGCACCAGTTAGAACCTGGCCATCTTTCGTCCACGAGAAGTTCAACGGAATATAACTTGTTACTTGACATGAGAGAAAACACGGGGTTTGCTTTTCACACATCACTGAAGAAGGGGAAAGCTCTTGGATAATTCTGGGTGGCACTGTGTGTGAGAAAGAAAAATGTAATAAGACCAAAAGAAATTTTGACGAAATCATGCTCATGCCAACAGAGTAGAGTATAACAAACATATGTGGAGACGAATATCATGTACTTTTAGTTTGCGCGTTAAGTGGTAGTTTGCTTTGTTGTTACTGATGTTTTCTATTTGAACCTCCAAATTCAACAAGGAGTATCTAGCGTGACTCAGTTGTTAGAAAATGATACACCTATTCTTCCACATATTTACCTCACAGAAGAAATGATTATGCAGTTGTATTCAATGTTCAGTGTAATTTTAAATCAGTTTCTACGTACCAGCGACAATGACTATCGTAGCTGTACGGCTCTCTCCAAACATGTTCACTGCTTTACATTCATAAACGCCACTATCACCAGGAACAACATCTTTTATAATAAGTCTTCTGCCGTTGTTCTCCAATTGAGCGCGAGGTATCCTAGTAAGTCCATCTTTGATCCACGTAACAGAAGCCTCATTGTCCCCACTAACCTCACAAGTCAACACTACAAGTTCGCCAATTGCTGTAATGGTTTTTTTAGGCAGATCTTTGATGATAGGTTTACCTGAGATTTGATAAACGTGAAGTAGTCAAAGCAAAGTATTTAATCTAAAAGTAACAATTATGCGGATAGCTTCTTAAGAAATGAAAACTTCGTGTTTGTAGTTCTTTAAGCATGGCAACAGCAGATGGAACCTCGCTGTACAACACAAAAATACTACATTACATCTTATAATGGATTTAACTGAGTGGTTGTGAGGTTAAAATGTGAGAGTAAAGGGAATGCGGTCGGAATTTTCCTTCTGCGACGTTTGTAGTGCTTGGTGAGAAGTTCATTCGATTCCACTTTCTGAAAATAAACCCACACACAACCCACAATTCCTCCATTCGCTCTGATGAAGGACTAAAGCTCAAAACGTCAGCCTTTTAACTCTTTACGGTTGCCAATTTACAATTTCAACTTAGTGGATAACCAAATTACCTTGTTACCCTCACCGACGCAGCACCACAGTTTCTTTAGAAAATTTTTCCCTTTCTTCCGTGTGTAAATACGTAGCGTAAACTCTTCATACCGGACGTCAAAGCCCTAAGCTTTGAAACGTGTCTGAGACGAAACGGTTTAGCGCATTCGAATAGTGAAGAAGAATACATACCATCATCATGCTGATTATCCTTAGGAGCAAGCAGGGTGATTCTACACTCTGTTGACCCAAAGCTGTTTGTAGCGTGGCACACATAATCCCCATAATCTCGTCCATTCCGTGGCGTGACAATGACACTGTTATTCAATAACTTCATGTTAGCACCAGTTAGAACCTGGCCATCTTTCGTCCACGAGAAGTTCAACGGAATATAACTTGTTACTTGACATGAGAGGAAGCACGGAGTTTGCTTTTCACACATCACTGAAGAAGGGGAAAGCTCTTCGTTAATTCTTGGTGGCACTGTGTGAAAGAAAGAAACTGAATGTAATAAGCCCCGGCCGGACCAACACCCAAGGTCTTAAAATAACTGAGGAGAATGCGGTACCTTTCGTTCTATAATATCAAGAAAGGGATAGACATTCTATTCTTCTCGGATAACGACAAATAAACCGTAGGTCCTCTCCTGCATCTATTAATTTGTTAATTTGGTTAGTCAGGGGTGATGGGGTCTGGCCTGTTTACTGGCAATTGGGGGGGAGTGGGTATCTTCAAATAAATTTCCTTCGATTGTTTGTAAACTGCTGATGCAGTCCGGCCAGAGTCCCCCGAAAAGTGTTGTGATGCGCATTTGATCATATCTACATATTAATTTGCACAATATAAATATTAAACTATTATTATTGTTATTATTATTATTATTACTATTATTAAAATATTATTATGGCCAAAAGAAATTTTGAAAAAATCATACTCATGCCAACAGAGTAGAGTATAACAAACATATGGGGACACGAACATCATGTACTTTTAGTTTGCGCGTTAACTAAGTGGTAGTTTGCTTTGTTGTTACTGATGTTTTTAATTTCAACCTCCAAATTCAACAAGGAGTATCTAGCGTGTTTCAGTTGTTAGAAAATGATACACCTACTCCTCCACATATTTACCTCACAGAAGAAATGATTATGCAGTTGTATTCAGTGTTCAGTGTAATTGTAAATCAGTTTCTACGTACCAGCGACAATGACTATCGTAGCTGTACGGCTCTCTCCAAACATGTTCACTGCTTTACATTCATAAACGCCACTATCACCAGGAACAACATCTTTTATAATAAGTCTTCTGCCGTTGTTCTCCAATTGAGCGCGAGGTATCCTAGTAAGTCCATCTTTGATCCACGTAACAGAAGCCTCATTGTCCCCGCTAACCTCACAAGTCAACACTACAAGTTCGCCAATTGCTGTAATGGTTTTTTTAGGCAGATCTTTGATGATAGGTTTACCTGAGATTTGATAAACGTGAAGTAGTCAAAGCAAAGTATTTAATCTAAAAGTAACAATTATGCGGATAGTTTCTTAAGAAATGAAAACTTCGTGTTTGTAGTTCTTTAAGCATGGCAACAGCAGATGGAACCTCGCTGTACGACACAAAAATACTACATTACATCTTATAATGGATTTAACTGAGTGGTTGTGAGGTTAAAATGTGAGAGTGAATGGAATGCGGTCGGAATTTTCCTTCTGTGACGTTTGTAGTGCGTGGTCAGAAGTTAATTCCGCTTTCTGCAAATAAACCCACACTCAATTCCTCCATTCGCTCTGACGAAGGGCTAACGCTCAAAACGTCTGCCTTTTAACCTTTTATGGTAGCCAATTTACAATTTCAACCTAGTCGATATTACTAAATTACCTCGTTACCCTCAACGACGCAGCACCACAGTTTCTTTAGAAACCTTTCCCCTTTCTTCCGCATGTACATACGTAGCTTTAACTGTTAAACATTTTAAAATTTACGAATCTAATTGCCATAACATGAGCAAATTTCAATCTAATTTTATGAAATTATTTCCTTATGATCATATCACTTTCAACAGTGACAATAGCCCTCTTAACTGGTATTCTACTAGAGCCGTCACCAATTTGAACATTTGGAAGTATCTTATTGTTACTTAATTTGGCGAGAACCTTAATTTCGCAAAAATGGACTGGAATATTTTTCGGGCCTTAAATTTCGCAATTTGGCCAAAGTACGTATTAAAAGGAACCACAGAATTCTCAAAAACTGACACAATACTAATTTTCATGAGCAAACGGTTAGTCTCAAAATCGGCACAACTGATTTTCATTTTCCGTCATGCAATAGTTTCCAATGACACTGAATAAAACCATATTACAACAAAACGAAACTGAAAAACAGTTTGACTTGTTTCTTTGAAATGAAGCAGAGCTATACATGAGTATACGACAGCATCTATTTACACTAACAGCTGAAGGACCCTGAAGGGCAATGGCAATTTCTTCGAATGGATCCTCGGGAGGAAGAGCTGACACACCCCATATTACCCCAGCAACTCTTGCTTTCTCCCATCTTTTGGCACTGTGGCGCTTTGTCTACTGCTGGTGAAGTACATTAAATTTTGCGATGCTATTTTTTCACGAAAGTATTTTATGCTGGTCTTTAGTTTGGCTATTTTTTTTTTTAAATCCTAGAATACCCGCGAGATTAGGTAATAATAAGGTATGTTCTAATAGCATTAATAACATGCATGTACAGGAGAAGGTGTCTTTCCATAAAATTAAGGGCACCGTAGACACCTAAATAAAACTGTACTTTTGGAATGTTTAAAATTGTGTTAAGATCTATCACATCAGAGATCAGGCAAATAGACGAATTAAATAGGTTTTCTCGAGACGACTTGATTTCCTCTAATATTCTAGAGACATTTCTAACATCCACAGTTTTCTCCTTCTCACAGAAAGAAGAATTCTATAGTACCCTATTTCTTACCAGCCTCCTTTGTGTTAAAAACAGCAGTAATCGTTGGTCCATCCCCAACAGAAGTGAATGCCAATATTTCAAATTCATATTCAGTGTATTCATCAAGCCCAGTAACCTTTTGAATGCGAGTTGCTTGATTGCTAATGAGAAATATGCTTATTGGCCCTGAAGAGGCTTTCTTTTTGTAGAACAATTTAAATCCTCTGATGATTCCATTTGTGGAGTTTTCTGGTGGTAACTGCCAGGATGCCGATATACTGGAAGAATTGATTGCAGTCAAATTAAAGTCACTAGCAGGCAGTGAAGGAACTGCAATTGAGAAGTTACAATATAAGAAATCATAATAATAATCATAACGAAAAACAAAATCATTATGATCGTCATCTTCGTATCATTATTAATCAGATAATCGCTTAGCAGCGACCAGTACATGAAGGCTATCAGTTTTTTCATCTCTCCGTCTTTCGTAGGACCAGTTGTTTATACTCCTCCAGAAATTGTTTTAGAGCCTCCAGAAATTTAACTTTGTCATTTTTAGACCAAGACAAAAAAAGTTAAATCACCAAGTCAACTTGAAAGTACTTGACCATCATAACAACTAGTACATTTCTTTAGATTGAAAAAATTATGTCAGATATCCAGGTGTGCTTATTGATGAAAATATCTCTAGGAAAGACCATACCGCCCATATCGCTTCAAAAATAAGTAAAACAATTGGCATTTTCGCCATTCTAAGACAGTTGGTATCCCTGAATACTTTACACCCCGTATACGTATCTCTTATTCAATTCTACATATTGTAAGGCATATTCGCTTGTGGCTGGGCCAAGATGCTAAAACTTACAAAGACAAAATTATTCTTATTCTTCAAAAGCGCGCTTCCGCCTCATGTTCTTTGGTGACTACAATTCTTATGCAGTACCTTATTTTGTCTTCTCAAGCTTTCTTCCCTTAGATCTACTCTACTTTAAATCCGTTACTATTCTAATGCACGATATATCCAACAGCTTAACACCTACTAATATATCTAACTTATTTGCTTCCCAATCTAATACTCATTCATATAGTACAAGATCATCTTCAAGAGGTGAATATTATCTTAAACACTCCAGGTTAGACACACAAACTAAGTCTTTTTCGAGGTATGGTGTAAAAATCTGGAATAGTTTACCGTGTGAAATACGTCATATGTCCAAAAATAACTTTAAAATCAATGTCCACGACACTTTACTCCGAATACTTTCAGAAGAAAATGATTATATTGATTTACCCGAATTAATAACAAAAATTTCCTAAAAACTCGGCTTCTTATATTTGCAATGTAAACTTAATTAAATTGAAGTTATTTTTACTTATTTGTTTATTTATTTAACATTTTGTACTATTTTTCTCTAGTCTTTCTTGCGAGCCATTTGTATTTGTATATGTATAGCATACGTGTAACCATTGCTCGCCTCGACTAGCTAATCTGCTAACTGCGAGCAGCGGATATTGCTTTCTGTAATATTTGCCATAATTAATAAAGTTGAGTTGAGTTGAGTTGAAATTGAGTCGAGTTCGTGCGTTTCAATACTTTTGTCGCAGCCGTTTATGGAAGCCCAAGAGCACCAGACATTTAGCCATTTGTTTGTGCTTTATTGGGTGTTTTCGTTCTTAGCAATTTCCTTCAAAATTTGAATTTAAAAGTTGCTTCTTTCTCCTAAACTGTCCGTCATTTTCTATAGTTCTACTTTACGACGTTTCTGTCAATCAATTTAATTTCAACTTCCTACACTCAATTCAACTTGCAATAAATTTGAACTTAATAATAATAATAATAATAATTGATCAATTTATAGTGCGCTTTTACTTACAGTGATCAAAAGCGCATTACACTTTTGATTAAATTAAAAATTAACTTAAACAATATAATATGTCAAACTGAGAATAGAACTGAATATAAAATTGCTCACCGATAAAAAGTTTTAAAAAGATAAGTCTTAATATGCGCCTTAAAACTGTTCACATTATTAATTGCACGAAGTTCTTTTGGAAGAGAGTTCCAGAGCCTTGGCGCTGCTACTATAAAAGCTCGATCACCTAACGTCTTGGATCGAGTAGCTGGTATAGAAAGTAAAATACTATCTAAAGATCTAAGGTTATATAAGGACGATTTAAATGTTAGTAAATCACATAGATATTTAGGAGCAAGGCCGTGAATTGCTTTGAACGTAATAAGCAGAATCTTAAATTCTATCCGGCTTTAACAGGAAGCCAATGCAGACCGCGAAGAAGGAGTGAGACATGACAAAACCTAGATGCATTACAAACTAACCTGGCAGAGGCATTCAAAACTCTCTACAATTTGTGAAGCTGGTAGTTGGGCAGCCCATACAAAAGACTGTTACAATAATCAACACGAGATGTAATAAATGCATGGACAAGCATTTCTGTCGATTCTCGAGACAAATATTTGCGAATGCGTTTGATATTATGCAAATGATAAAAGGCAGCACCACATAACTTGCTAACATGAGTTGACATAGTAAGCCGCTCATCAAACCATGAGCCTAGGTTTCTAGCTACTGTTACCGGACAAACATCAATCGACCCAACCCTAATGCAATTGATGTTAACCTTGGCCAGCTGTTGCCTGGTACCTATAATTAAAAATTCTGTTTTGTTATCGTTTAACATAAGATTATCTGAAATCGTCCAACTCCGAATGTCATTGATACAGTCAGTCATGGACTTGATGGCAAAATCAGCATCCACGGATCAATAAGGGCTGAATGATACATACAACTGTGTGTCGTCCGCGTAGCAGTGAACTTGTGGAGGATGGCGTTCAACAATCTGAAACAGTTTGCGCGTGTAGATAGTGAAAAGCACAGGGCCCAAGCATGATCCTTGAGGAACACCTTGTTTAGATATGGCATATGTAACAGGACTCTTGTTTGGTTTTCTAGCTATTTGCTAGGCCGTTCCCAGTGCGTAGAGGTCGACAAAGCTCTCTCCTCGCCCCTGGATATAACTTCTGGCGTCCCTCCAGGGTCAATTTTGGGGCCCCTGCTCTTTATATTGTACATAAACGACATGCCCTCCTGCATCTGCTTCTCGCAAGTTCTTCTTTATGCAGACCATGCAGTGTTATTTTTTACCGCTAAAACTGCCATTGAGTTAGAAGCAAGCCTAAACAACGATACCAACCGTATTTCTTCGTGGATGGAAGAAAATAAGCTTTTTTTTTAATATGAGCACGACTGAATATGTGATATGTGGCCTGCATCAACGGCTTAAGCGGGAGGATAGTATAAGCTTATTCTGCAATGGATCTTCCTGGAAAAAATCCGAGTCTTTCAAATATCTTGGCGTTGTAATTGATCAGCACTTGAGTCAATTTTAACAACCATATTGAGCGCGTGGTCAATAAGGTCTCAAGGAAATTGGGTGCTTTTAGGCGTCTGAGAATTTCCATTCCCATGGCTGCTGCAGAACGCCTTTACAAGACAATGGTTTTACCTGTTTTTGATTACTGTGATGTGGCCTGGCACGGCTGTGGTAAAGCTAATTCTGATGTACTCGAGCGCTTACAGCATAGAGCTGCAAAGTTAATTTTTCCAAATTCTGGTCTCGATACTAAAGAGCTGAATGCTACTTTGGGTCTAGTACCCTTGATTGATAGACGAAAACTTCATATTGTCTTCTTAGCTAGAAAATACCTTGATGGCTTGGTACCGCCTTATCTGAATCACTATTTTAATTTAAATACTTCTATACACACGTTTGCGACTAGACGCCGTAATGACATTCATCTTCCAAAAGTCAACCTTCAGTTCGCCAAGAAATCTTTTTATTTTACAGGCGCGAGGGAATTTAACGGTCTCCCTCGCCATATTAAAACAAAGCATTCCAATAATGAATTCTCAAGGGTCACGAAAGACTTTTTCCTCAATTATTAGATGTTTTCATGTAGATGTACATCTCCTTTTATTGATGTCGGCCATGCAACAGTTTTTCTTAGTGCTTTTTACCTTTTAGACTTTTTGTATTTTTTAATTAAGTATTTTAATAACAGGACCCCCATTGACACCAGTGCTTAGTACACTGAAGGGGTTATCCTGTATAATTATTATTATTATTATTATTATTATTATTATTATCATCATCATTATTATTATTATTTTAAAGGAAATTGTATAAATTGTATAAATATTCTTATTATTATCATTATTATTATTATTATCATCATCATTATTATTATTATTTTAAAGGAAATTGATCTGAGAGACTACCATTTACAGAAACGCGCTGCGTCCGGTCAGATAGATACGATTTAAACCAGGCAAGCGCATTGTCAGAAATTCCCAAATCAGACTCAAGACTTTCTGCACCGTAAGGGATAAATTGACGTGCTCTAAGCTGAGTCTGTTGAAATTGCTGCATGCACACTATATATTAGGCATACAGTCTAATATGCCTTATTTGAAAGTGTTCTTAATTAAAGTAAACATGAATCGGATGATATTTCACTTCTATTCGTAGGATGTCTGTTCCAATGAGCAACACATACTTGACTTAGTATATCTGTGCTGTCGCTGTTTCATTATGTTTTTTTTTATCGTTATTAACAATGACACTCACGAACAAATTCTAAAGAAAATATAGCCAATGACATTGAAATTAGATGGAGGTCGTGAAGGAGCTACAATTGGACAGTAGTGTTTTGATTTGTGTAATTACCTATAAATTGTGTAAAAACTTCATGCTACATGAATAATTATTAATGCTGTTGCATTTTCGTATAGTAATCACTTGATTCCAAACCATGTAGTTGTTTAGTCTTATCATGTGTTTGGTGTCTCATTGTCAGGAAACGCTTAGTAACGATGGAAAAATTCACAAAACAAGGTTCACAAATCTTTTCATTATCTCTAGACTATCACATACCATCTTCCATTGTTCTTGCCACCTCAACAGAACTTTTTGGTCCATCACCATCAGATGTGTAGGCCTGGACTTGAAATTCATATTCTTTGTATTTATCAAGCCCAGTTACAAGTCTGCCTAATGTTGATCCACTGGTAATATTCAAGAAAGCAAAAGACCCTGTGGAGCCCTTCTCTCTGTAAAACAGTTTAAATCCTTTGATTATTCCGAAAAATAATGGTGGTAACTGCCAATAAGCTGTAATGCTGGTAGAGGACCTTGCAGCCAAGTTGAAGGAAGCAGGAGGTTGTGATGGGACTGAAAAAAAAAAAAAGAAATCAAGTGACAATTGTTGAGTAATTGACAACATAAACTCCATTAGCGTTAAATATTTAATATTACCTGGTTAACTATTAAAATGACCGCCATTAGAGTACCTTGACAGTAACTGCAAAGTTGGTCATCCCTAAGTTTGTAGTTTTTGCTTGTCTTCATCAATGAGCTGCTTCTCAGAATTGCTGTATACTGAGGAGACATTTATCTCCAGAACTTTAAGCTCTCATATTTAATTTCACACTTACACAACAACGATACACATGACAGCCAAGAGCATACTTGTTCGTCAGTTCAGAACTCACCGCAAGGGCCATTCAAAACTAAGTACTCATCCTTTGTGTATGCTTAAGTTCGTAATTTTTCTGTAACATCTTACTTTTACATAGACATGAACAATAAAGACTGCTGTCTTTTTTCTGAAACCACTTTCAGGGCTCGACACCAACTTTTCAACCTACTAGCCAAGTGGCTGGTGACATCTTAGATGCTACGACAATGTCAGTTCACTTACCAGCCAAACTAACAGGCTAGTGGAAACCGAAATCCACTAGCCAAAACTGAATTTCTACTAGTCTATGGCTAGTCGGCCACCGTTAGTGTCGAGCCCTAGCTTTGTTAAAATCCAACTAGCTATTTAATATAATTATACAATTCAGTGCAATAGGAAGTTTTTTTATTATTATATTATGGCATCATTTGTTACATGTGCACAGCTGCTCACTGGTACAAAGGTTCAGAGAATAGCAGACTGTTACGAAAAATAGTATTGCGTGACTAGCGCTACATTCTAGAGGCTTCGCGAGAGTTCGTTGTTTGTTTATTTTTAGGTTCTTACGTGAGCGTTTCTAAATCGGTGTATTTTGTAATCCTTCTATAATTAGAACTATTACTAATTCAGAGAATTCTAGAAGCTTATTGTAAGAGTATATAAGTAGACGAGTCCTAGCGAAGTTTCAACTAATCTTTCACAAGCGAACAGAGTTGGAGTTAGCCGTGTTTAGTCAAGCGTGACAAGAGCTGTATTTATTCAAGTTGGCGGAGGCCGTGTAAGTTTGTCGAGTACGAGTTGCTTAGAGTTTAACTTGTGGAAATTACGTTCATTTTCGAATAAATCTTCTTGTTGTTGTTCCGACAACCCTGCGTTCAGTTTAGTTCACGAACAACCTTTCCTCAAAACGTTCGAACACGTAACATTGGGGGCCTGTCCGGGAGAGGAATTCATTTGTTTACCGACTACAGAAACCAGGAAAGGACAATTCAAGAAGGAGTTACAGAAAAAGTAAGAAGAACCGTACAAGAGAGTGTATTGTGGTTTTCCTGTGAAACACCGCTTTGGAAATGGAAAAGCTTTTGCAGATGGGAAAAGAATTTGGTTTGGAAGGAGAAAAGCTCCTTGAGTTTGTGAGAGACGAGGAAGAAAAAGAAGAGAAACGCAGACTGCTTGAAGAAGAACGAAGAAGGGAACGGGAAGAGAGAGAAGAAGAAAAGGAAGAGAGACGTCGAATGCTTGAAGAGAATAAAAGAAAGGAAGAGGAAGAGAAGGAGGAAAGACGCAGAAAAGAAGACGAAGAGAGAGAAACTAGGCGACAAGAACGCGAACTAAGAAAATTGGAGATGGAAGCCGAGCTGTTGAAACAGAGAGAGAGTATTGAAGCGGCAAAAAGAGAACATGAGTTGGAGATTGCACGTTTGGCCGTGCAGAATGCTGACGGGCGTCCTGAAGTAAGAGAGGATAGGGCCAAGGCACCCAAGCTTCCCTCATTCATCGATGGCAAGGACGACTTGGATGCTTATTTACAGAGATTTGAGAGATTTGCAGCGACAGCTAAGTGGGAGAAAACAGGATGGGCTTCGAAACTTAGTGCTCTTTTGTCTGGACGTGCACTAGAAGTTTATTCGCGGTTATCTGAGGAGGCAGCCCAAGATTATGACCGGGTGAAGCTAGCTTTGATGAAGAGATATGACCTTACGGAGGACGGATATCGCCGTAAATTTAGAACATCGAAGCCGGAAGTCGATGAGAGTCCAGAACAGTTTATAGTGCGGCTGGAGAGATACTTGTTGCGGTGGTTGCAACTGTCACACACTGAACAGTCCTTTGAAGGCCTGAAAGACTTAATTGTGGAAGAACAGTTTATTGACTCCTGCCCAAAGGAGTTAGCTACTCACCTTCGTGAAAGAGCCCCGGAAACGCTTGACCAGATAGCGAAAATCGCCGATCAATACTTGGAAGCACATGGAAAGCAGTTGTTTAGTTCCGCGACCAAGAGGCCATCCAAAACGGAGGAAACAAAGAATTCACAGAGTGAGACAACAGCTCCCCAGTGTTACAAATGTAATGCCCACGGACACAAAGCGATTAACTGTCCAGCTCTAGTAAGAAAATGTTTCCTATGTGGCAGGCGAGGTCATGAGGCGAGGAACTGTCGATCGAGTGGACGGAAGTCAGGAAATCAAGGTAAAGATAGTAATCTTGTGCAACGTGGTCAAGTTAGTGCTGGCTGTTTGGTTAAGTCACCAGATCTTAACGCTACCCCTGAGGAAGTTAAGTCGTGTATTCAAAATGATCAGCTTCTGTTGGCCTGTGGCAAGAAAGTCCCGTTGCTAAGTAATGCCTGTGTTGAACCCTTATCTGGAGTAAGAAGTAAGATGCCAGTTGTAAAAGGCAGAGTAGGAGAGAAGACTGTTGACGTTTTAAGAGATACCGGTTGCAGTGGAGTTGTAGTCAGGAAGAACCTTGTTAGCGAGGATCAGTTCACCGGAGATTTTAACGTCATGCTGCTTATAGACAACACAGCGAGGAAAGTGCCTATAGCAAGAATTTATGTTGATACGCCTTATCTCAAGGGTCATGTAGAAGTGCAGTGCCTTTCAGATCCTATCTACGACCTAATTATTGGTAATGTACGTGATGCAAGGGACGCAAAAAATCCAGATCCCAGTTGGCAAGAGGCTTGTGCGGTAACGACCCGAAGTCAAGCTAAGAAAAAGGATGAACGCACCACTTTGAGAGTGCCTAGTACCCGTGAAAACCCTATTGTGGATAAAGAGAAGCTCAAACAGATGCAGCGAGAAGATGAGAGCCTACGTAAGTATTGGGATCGAGACGGTGTACTAGTGAAGGGTCAGGCGGAGATTTCCTTTGAAGAAAAATCCGGAGTACTGTACCGCTTGTACCAGCATCCCTATGTAAATGGTGGTAAGCCACTTAAACAAGTTATGGTACCTGGAAAGTTGAGACGCTCCATAATGCAAGTAGCTCACGGATCGATCATGGGCGGACACATGGGTATAAAGAAAACAACGGACAAGATCCAGAGTGCGTTTTACTGGCCTGGAATTCAAGGTGACGTGACTCGATTTTGCAAGTCCTGCGACGTTTGTCAGAAAACCGTAAGTAAAGGATCAGTACCAAAAGTACCGTTAGAGAAGATGCCATTGATTGATAAACCCTTTAAGAGAGTAGCAATAGATCTTGTTGGCCCTATAAGTCCCCCGAGTGAAGAAGGACACAGATATATATTGACGCTGGTAGATTTTTCGACTCGCTACCCAGAGGCTGTGCCGCTAAAGAACATTGACACAGAGACTGTAGCAGAGGCATTGGTAGATATTTTCAGCCGTCTAGGAATACCCGAAGAAATCTTGAGTGATCTCGGTACGCAGTTTGTTTCTGACTGCATGAGAGAAGTCACCCGTCTACTCAGCATTAAACAGCTTACAACAACACCCTATCACCCGATGTGTAACGGCTTAACGGAGAAGTTCAATGGAACAATGAAGTCTATGTTGAAGAGACTGTGTAGTGAGCAGCCAAGGCAGTGGCATCGCTATATAAATCCGCTGTTGTTCGCTTATCGTGAAGTTCCCCAAGAGTCCACCGGTTTTTCACCGTTTGAGTTGTTATATGGAAGAGCTGTCAGAGGACCAATGGCTATACTCAAACAGCTGTGGACGAAAGAAGTTGACGAGCCTGAGGTAAAGAACAGTTACCAATACGTTTTCGAATTACGAGAGAAGTTAGAAGATACTCTTAAACTCGCCCATAGTGAACTGGAGAAAGCCCAGCAGAAAGGAAAGCACTATTACGACCGAAAGGCCAAAGTTAGGAAGTTCCAGTCAGGTGAGAAAGTGCTTATACTGCTACCTACCGACCACAACAAGCTACTTATGCAGTGGAAGGGCCCCTTTGAAGTTAGTTCTGTGGTAGGTCTCAATGACTACAAGGTGAAAGTAAAAGGCAAGGAGAAAGTTTACCACGCTAATCTACTTAAAAAGTATTTTGAGCGAGAGGAGACCACAGCCGAAAGAGCATTAGCTGGTGGAGTAGGCGCTTCGTGTGTAGACGATGCTGTCAACTGTGCAGTTGAAGCAGATGAAGCAGAAGAAGAAAACCTTGATTTCTTAGAGCTTGGTGGATATGTAGCAAAAGAATCGATCGAGGATGTTAAAACCGGACCAAATCTGACGAATGAGCAACGCAATGAATTTACGGATCTGGCTAAACAGTTCGCGAATTTGTTCACTGAAGCACCAGGTGCTACAGATCTCGTTCAGCATCATATCAAACTCGTTTCAGACGAACCGGTTAGATCAAGACCTTACCCAGTGCCTTACAGCATCAGAGAGTCGCTGAGAAGAGATATTGTCGACATGATCAAAATGGGAGTTATTAGGGAGTCCAGTTCTCCGTATGCATCACCTGTGGTAGTAGTGAAGAAAAAAGACAACACAAACCGTGTGTGCGTTGATTATCGGAAACTAAACAAACTAACTGTATTTGACCCCGAACCTATGCCAACCGCCGAACATTTGTTCCAGAAGCTTAGTGGAGACAAGTTCTACTCAAAGATTGACCTAAGCAAGGGATATTGGCAGATAAAAATACCGGAAGAGGACATACAGAAAACGGCGTTCGTAACACCCGATGGATCGTACGAGTTCCTGAAGATGCCGTTCGGAATGACCAACTCGGCAGCAACACTGAAGCGTGCAATGAAGAAGTTGCTAAAAGATTTAGCCAACGTTGATTTCTATTGGGATGATATATTGGTTCACACCCGTACGTGGGAAGAACATATTGGAGCCCTAAGAGAGCTATTTTTACGCCTTGTACAAGCGGGGTTCACTATTAGACCTACTAAGTGCCTATTCGGTGTAAACAGTGTGGATTTCCTAGGCCACCGACTAGAGCAAGGAATGATTGGTCTACATCAGGATAATGTGGAGAAAATTAAAGATGCCCCAAGACCAAGCACAAAGAAACAGGTGCGATCATTTATGGGTCTAGCAGGATACTACAGAGATTTTATTCCCAACTTTGCAGCGATTGCAGCGCCCCTATCTGACCTTACGCGGAAAGGCCAACCTAATAAAGTTGAGTGGAGTGAAGCCCAAGAGAAAGTCTACCGAACAATCAAGTCTTACCTAACAAGCGAGCCTATTCTACGGCTCCCCGATCCAGCTAAAACCTATTTCTTAAGGACGGACGCCTCCAACAGTGGAATCGGTACAGTATTAATGCAGAAACATAATGAGAAGTTATTCCCTGTTTGCTACGCAAGCAAGAAATTGACAGGTGCAGAAAGGAACTATTCTACAATTGAGAAGGAATGTCTAGCAATTGTATGGAGTATCAAGAGATTTCATCTCTATCTGTACGGAGTTTCTTTTGTTCTTCAGACGGACCATGAACCCTTAAAGTATATGAGCAGTGCTAAGTTTAACAACGGACGCCTTATGCGTTGGGCTATGTTTTTGCAAAGCTATTCATTCAGAGTTGAAGCCATTAAAGGCTCAGAGAACGTTGGAGCAGATTACTTGAGTCGTGTAGAGGATTAAGTTTGCTAACATTGAACTGCACCTTATTTCGCAATTTTTCTTACTTAGGATAAATTTAGGAAATTTCTTCTAGAAGGGGGTTATGTTACGAAAAATAGTATTGCGTGACTAGCGCTACATTCTAGAGGCTTCGCGAGAGTTCGTTGTTTGTTTATTTTTAGGTTCTTACGTGAGCGTTTCTAAATCGGTGTATTTTGTAATCCTTCTATAATTAGAACTATTACTAATTCAGAGAATTCTAGAAGCTTATTGTAAGAGTATATAAGTAGACGAGTCCTAGCGAAGTTTCAACTAATCTTTCACAAGCGAACAGAGTTGGAGTTAGCCGTGTTTAGTCAAGCGTGACAAGAGCTGTATTTATTCAAGTTGGCGGAGGCCGTGTAAGTTTGTCGAGTACGAGTTGCTTAGAGTTTAACTTGTGGAAATTACGTTCATTTTCGAATAAATCTTCTTGTTGTTGTTCCGACAACCCTGCGTTCAGTTTAGTTCACGAACAACCTTTCCTCAAAACGTTCGAACACGTAACACAGACACAACATTTCGGGTTAAGCAGCATCAATATCTTTATTTACTATCCAACTACACTTCGTAGAGTACAAATAACGCCATAGACGAGTACAAATATCACGCGGTATTTGTTCTCTAGAGTACCGATTAAACAGGTTTTCTCGCATCGCGCAAGCGAAGAGTTGTATTTCCGACGACGAAGAGTCAGAATGGCTGGCAAATATACATCGAAGTTTATTAGATGAATAGAACAAAGAAAAACAGCTAGACGACCTGGAAATTTCTTCATTTATTGAAGATACAGCAACACGACAACGCGCCGATCCGTTCCGCTTCGCATACTTCTGTCACGTACTCCCCGTAAATAAATATTCGCGAAATCCGCCCGCACTGAAATAACAGTTTGGCGTGTTGGATAAGAAATAACTTATCATTCTTTGTATTTTGACTCGCCCTACGGGCTCGTCAAAATACGGAACAACTCGTAAAAATACTCAGCGATACTACACAACAAAACGTCTAATAAGATATATGTATCTGTAGATTTAATATGTCCAGCTCCAAACTTTACTGAGTCAGTTAAACAGAATCAGTGACCACTGGAAGATACTTAGGTTTCCATTGGCGAATAGATTTAACAATAATTTGGTTTTTGTCGATCTTCAAGAAAAAAAATGGTCAAATAATTACCTTTATGGTTATATATCATGAGATAATTTGTTCCATGCAGTCACTGAGAATAGGATACCATCGACGACGATACAATATCTCAGGTAGATATCAACACCTGTGAGAAGTTGCTTTCCAAATTTTCTTCTGTCCAACTTTAAAACTTTGCTGAACCAGTTAACTATGGCAATGGAATAAGCATCATAGAACACAGTGTACGTATCATATTCATCTACTTTGTAGCTCCCCTTTGGCCAATAACTTACACAATAATTTTGTTTTTGACTCAACAGGAAACAAGTGGTCAAATGCATGATTACCTGTACTTAGAGGTACTCCATATACTTCCACTCTCAGGGTTTTCCATTTTTGATATTGTGTTGGCACAAAGCGGATGAACCTTGCACTTACAAATTCATCAAGACTGTTGATAACAGTGCTGTCTTTGTCTGTATTTCCAATAAAGACCTAGAGTTAGTGGCACAAAAAGAGATACCAAAAGATTGTTTTCAACTTTTAAGCATGTTAAGTATAACCACTAAAATCAACAGTTCATTGATGGACATTAACTTCAAGCTAATTATGACAGATAAAAATGTCATTAGCACTCTGAAACACATAACTTTGTTTTCTTACAGTCTGTTGCTTCTGGATTGTAAATTACCATTTTTGAAATAGGTCGCTTATGGTCTTGAGGGTATAGGAAAGAGGAGATTATGCCCAATGATTTTATCTCAAATCATTCTGTTCCCCACAGAATGGGCATACTTGTTGGCGACGAGAATTCAGAATTTACGGAAGTTTAATTTCTATTATATAGTTTTATTATCCAAATGTGTTTCATAAAGTACAAATAATGCCCAAGACGAGTACAAATATCAGACGATATATATATATATATATATCTTATTAACCAAGCACGAGGGCCATACTGGGAGAATATCGGCCCGAGGTCCGTACAAAAAGACCAACGGCTGATATTCTTCAAGTATGGTCTCAAACAAGCTTGGTTAATAAGAGATTTATTATACAACTGAAGTTCAAAGGGACACAAGTGCGGTATCATTCGGGACCATTTGGGAGAGTGCCCGGTCTAATACTGAGAGAATATTGACTGGCAATAGAGCATTTTGATTGGTTGATTGTAGTTATTAGCCCTCTGAAAGCCCGAATCGTGTAATAAAATAGGATATATGAATTCAGTTAGACACTTTGTTTCTCCCATGAAACTCAGCACCAGGAAACTCTGTCAATACACTTGTGCTCAGAGATCCGATGAAGTTCCAGCCAAGTTAAGTTCCTCCCTTCATGTGCCTGTAACCACAGGTAGCCCAAGAGTTCTGTGTTTTTTTTTTTCTTTTTTTTTTTTCTGGGGGGGGGGGGGGTTTAAAAGTTAATAAATTCAATCTTAAACCCCAAAATCACATACAGGCAGTATTCTTCGGCTGCCTGAGCTCTGGCCATAATTGTATTTTCATGATTTTTCAAATTCCTTTCAAGTGTAATAAGTTGATTACAATGGTGTCTCACAGACCTTCCTACAAAGTACTTATTCCAGAAGAGTCATTTGTGTGATAAAGTAACACTTGTATGCACAATTACTTTTTAATTTATAATTAAGTTCACGACAGAATAGGCTGTGTTTAGCTTCATGTGAAATCATAGACAGATGTACATGCTATCTACTGACTACGAAATACAATGTTACAGGGAAGAAAGGAGAAAGTCAACTAAAAGAGATCCTGGCCTTGTGATTCACTGCATGACCCAAAAAAAGTTCCTTTCCTATTTATAAATCACACTAATTCACACAAGATAACCATAAATTGAATGTTTATAACAAACACAGGTGTGTTAATAAAAGAAAGGATGGTTAGCAAGTTCAATTTCTACAACCGTCGTCTTGTCCCCTTGAGAGACATTAATACACTCATACATAGAGGAACTCACTCCTCTTTATACATGTAGTAGTCTAAAAATTTAAAAGGATCACTTGGAATTACTGAAAATTAGCTGCAGGATGCAGAGTATGAATAAGGTCATACTCCGATTGTGCTTTTTAAGATTGCCATTTGTATAAATTCAATTCAAAAAGAAACTTTTAGCATCAAGACTGAAATTTGACAATTAAAAGAAACATCGCTCATGCACCCCACTCTTAACTCAGAACGTTCAACAAGTGCAACGAAAACAAAGTCAGCTATTTGATATGACTGTACATGAACATTACATACATGTAGCCTGACCTTGTCATTGTTGTTTTCTTTGTAGGTGTCAAAAGTCGCATCATTAAGAGATAAATTTATCTTGTACTGTGTGGTCCATTCTGCTACATAAGATGCTGGATTTCCCTGAGTAGCCACTGCGCAGATGATATACTCATACAGCAGGTCAATTTGTAGGTAGTCATTGATATTGTTATTATCCTTGGGTGCCCATGCCTTACTTTTATTCAATCGACCACTTTTAGCTTGATACCTACAGCTATGTATTGAGGTGGCTGTGAAGCTGCTGTCTGGAATTTTACCACCGTCAGCCAAACCAATGGCCTTCTTATCACAAGCTACAGATAAAAATAACAACAATTATTAGCCGTCATATCTTTCCAATTATATCTTCTGCAGCATCTGAAGGATCCCACCTCAAATTACCAGTAACCACATTCCTAGTTGTCAATCCAATAAATACTTCATGAGTAGTATATTGAAACAACAATGTTGGTCACATAGTTTGGTTCATTTTCTCCCATAATTATAATTCTTCAAGTCTGATTAGGACTTAAGCTCAGTCAGGTATTGAGAGTATCCAAAAACTAAATTAAGTCAACAGAAAAGATAAGTCAATAATATTAAGTTGTCCGCTCATATATCCCACAATATTTTGGGGCCAGAAACTCAGACTGATAATTGATAGTTTTAACCACCTGCTACAAGACTGATAGAGACATGTCCCCAGGTTGGCAAATTTGATCACCAAACTGAGTAATTAAAAGAAAAACCTTTACTTTTTTCCTTAATTTTCTTGTTGTTTATTTTACTGAAACACATTATAGTGGTTGTAACTGGGTTGCCTGTGCAATCCCAGCCCCAAGGCATTGTGGGGTGTGCAATAAAAAGGAAGATGGCGGCTTGAAAACGTTTGTGTGTGTTTTTCTTGTGGAATCCGCCTGCATCGAGGACCAGTCTGGTGTTCAGACATTACACGCATGGTGCTTGAAATCGAAAACTCAACTGAACCAGTAAGGGAGGTTTTCGACTGTTTGAGCTTACGTAGGGTTTCTATCAACAACGATAATTCACGGTAACAAATATATCAACATGAACACGACAAGTTTCCTTCCAAACGCACAAGGGCAATTTCCCGGATGTTTTACATAAAACATAGGCCCGCAATGGGAGCTACATTTCTTCTGGTGACAATTTTTTTTCCTGGTAATCATAACATGATTTGAGGTTGATGGATGGCCCATTTAAAAAAATGCTGAGCTTTAATCTCCATAAGCATACAAGAGTACATTATAAGTTCCACCCTCACTTGACATTTTTTCTACTCCAAACACCTCTGTTCTCATACACACCCTGCCCTGGTGTGTTTTTGGCAGAAATCGCAGATATCTTGTTAACACTCCATAAACAACATGCTTCACTTCTGAGTTCCTGTCACCATTTCCTATCAAAACCTAACATAATAACAAACAGTCAATTCATCT
>NC_142529.1:5130000-5222500 GCF_964205215.1 Stylophora pistillata | reverse complement strand
CGCTACTGTTCTTAATGTATATAAATGACTTACCTGATACTCTTAAATCTAATGTTAGACTTTTTGCTGATGATGCATTGTTATATGGAACAATTTGTTGTGATGAAGGCACAGCCGATCTTCAAGAGGACTTGCATAGATTAGAAGACTGGCAACAAACGTGGAAGATGGAATTTAATCCTTCAAAGTGTAAGATCATGTGTTTTACAACCAAGAGAGATCCACCAAAGCGAGAATACGTATTTTGTGGACAAATCCTAGAAAAAGTGGAATCTCACCCTTATCTGGGGGTAATGCTCGATAACAAAATGAGGTGGTCACCACACATTGAAAAAATCACATCTAGGGCAAATAAGGTCATGGGACTTATCAAGCGAAACCTGTGGAATTGTCCAAAGTCAGTGAAAGAAACCGTGTATATGACACTTGTGAGGCCGAAACTCCAGTATGCCTGTAGCGCATGGGACCCACATCACCAGAAAGATAGAGCCGCTCCAGAAAGGGTACAGCGGAAAGCAGCTCGCTTTGTCACTGGAAATTACGATCGAACAACGAGCGTGACGGAAATGCTGCAAGACCTACAGTGGGACACACTTGAAACATTAAGAAGACATGCAAGGCTCTCCACTATGTACAAGATGTGCCACGGCCTCCTAGATGGGGATTGGGGGGATTATTTGATAACAAACAAAGAAAGGAGAACCCGAGGAAGCCATGATTTTAAATTTATTGTACCGAAAGGACATAAAGATATTTTTAGATTTTCTTTTTTCCCCAGGACAATAACTGAATGGAACAAACTCCCAAAAGAAACTGTTTCCAGCCAATCCCTCCGTATTTAAAAAAAAAAAAATTTAAATTTATTTATCGGTAGTTTTAAATAGTTTTTAATAATTTTTAATAGTTTTTAATAGTGTTGTATACCTTATTATAGGAAATTAACAATGCATGTAATTAACGCGAATTTCAAAAATTCGCGTTAATTTTATGTATCTTAAATTACCTCATTGTTAATTAAAATGACGTTAATTAAAAGCATCGTTATTTAAAGACACCTTTATTATAAGCAAAGCCACAATTCCTCTACGTCACCGTCAGAGTCGGTTGACGCATCATCCTTTAATATTAAGTTCAAAATGTCCTTAGATTCATCAGTGTAGCGATCGTCTTCTCTGAGGGGATAACTCACTTCTTCAACTTTCTTGCGCGAAATGTCTATCGCATTTTTGTCATCTCATTTCATTTCTTATCTTTTTTACCGGAAATAGAGAGCAAATTTTGTTGTTGGCCGTTGTTGTTTTTTAACGAAATGAGTGCGAAAAATATTAAATTCACGTCTTAATTATGCAACATACCGCACTGAAATTCGCGTTAATTAAATGTATGTAAGCATAACTTTTGGAAAATTCGCGTTAATTTTATGACGCGTAAATTTTCTTCGCGTTATTAACATGCTTCGTTATATTCCTATAATAAGGTATTTAGTATAGCTTCACTTATTATTATCTTAGAGTTGGTGTGATGTCCTAAACGATTTTGCCGACATAACGATATTTAGATTTAGATTTAGAAATGTCGGACGACAAGGACAATTTCAAAGAAAAACTCAAGAGGGGTAGAAAGCCCAATATAGATATATATGGGTTCAAAAGCTTTATTAAAATCTTTAAAGGAAGTCAGAGAGAAGAATTCCAATATGTTATCGCGGACCGCCTTCGAGATCTTGGATTTTACTTCGCAAAACAGCCAAATCTCTCCCAAATTGTTTGCCTTACCTGTTCCCGAAAAGTGAACAAGTTTTATGAACTCTTAGAAAGGGCTTCATGTCCATCTTCGGTTGAGAACTCGAGCGAATGAAGCTAGACAAAACTCGTAAACATTACCACAGATGACTGATGCCGCTCGAACGTAAGAATTTATTTTCAGTAAACGGGTGGCGTTACTAGTATGAACCTTCCAAACGGATGATACAAGTCGTTCGACGGAAAATAGTCCAAGTCGTTCGAACGGACTGATGTTTTTCAACAAACGGATGACCAAGCCGTTCGAACGGGCTAATGTTTTCAACGAGCGGATGACCAAGCCGTTCGAACGGGTTGATGTTTTCGACGAACGGGTGACCAAGCCGTTCGAACGGGCTGATGATTTCGACGAACAGATGACCGGAGCCGTTCAAACGGATGCAAATTTTTTTTGTAAACGAAGAGATTCGAGCTCGAGTATTTGATCTTGTATGATGCTTGTAAATAGAGTTATAACCAACACAACGGGCCGTTTATCGTCCTTGGCCTCGAAGTGTGCGAGCAACACTAGAATAAAGGCTGATAGTTTCAAAAAGAAACTGTTTGGGGCTGCGTCGGTGGGAGTAACGAAATAATTTGGATATATCAACAAAGTTGAAATGGTAAATTGGCCATCGTAACGATTACAAAAGCTGACGTTTAGAGCTTGGAAAATTAAACTTTTTCCAAACCCAGTCGGCAAATAGCTACAAGATCTTTCTTTTTGACTTAGAGCTGTTCCAAAGCTTGGCGCTGTTCGCTTTTCAGATTGATTCAGCGTTGTTGTAGGATGTTTTTCAACGTATTCTCATCAAAGTTAGCCTGCTAGTACATCCTTGCGTTCAAGAAGGGATTCCACTGCAAGTTTTTGTTCATTTTTAAGTTGAACACCATTCAGTTTGCTTGCACAAACTTCAGAAATTACGGTATCGAAATTCATCCTGAAAATATTACATTTTAACTATGATTTTAAAAAGAGATTTTGTGTATAAACTGTATAAACTGTAACTATTGACCGAGGCTCGACGGTTTCACACCTTCACTCGAAAAACAATGCCACGGTTTGATTGACAGGCGATTGACCAATGGGAATTTTACGTTCACGAGATGAATGTAGTTATGCGGAATGCGGGCCTCTCATAGCAGGCAGGCCCTTCCTTTCCTCTCCCCAAGCCTCTCTCCGCGCGGTTCCTCACCCCCTTCCCCCCTCCCTCTAGGGCCGCTACGCAGGCTATTAAAACAGTTACTGTGGTCCACTGAATTTAAGACTAACATGTCTTAACAGGTTCACTGTATGACGTAGATAAACTGTCACAGGAAATTTGAAAAAAAAAACAGATTTTAAACCCTTCCTTGGTGCAAAGAGAAGTTCACTTTGAGTGTAAATGGGATGCAAGGCAGGGATGTACAAGCTAATCAAAAGAAAAGAGCTGAGTTAACTTTTCATGCTGAAATATGCGTAAACCATGAGAATTAGTCCATACCTCGATTGCATACCCCTGACGATATGGAACGCCAAGCGTGACAAAAATGTTGAAAACTAAAATAAAGGTTGTATCTCTAAATATATGTTGTACTGTGTAATAAATGGGTTGAATATTGCTTATAAATAGCTTACGTTGAGACAAATACAGGTTGTAAAGTTCAACATATATATGTGTCACTTGAAAGTACAGCCTCTTATATAGGTTGAAAATATCGATTTTCTGGGCTTTTCCGAAAATCTTCGGAACGAGATCGACGCGCGCGTCACGAGCCTATTTCGCGTTGTAAAGGCGACGCCATAATGGACGCTACCTACATTGGCGATTTTTTCGACAGAATTCCTGAAATTATCTCACAGGCCCGTCGACATCTTCACGACACTCAGCAAGAAGTAATCGAACGTATTCACAGGAGACTAGGGGACAGTCTTTTTTTTAGTGAACCATCTCGCAAGTCGGGCGTATAATTCATCAAGTGCGATCGATGCGGACAGACAAAGTGATTTGTATTCTCTTATGGCTGCATGAAAGAGAAAGAGTTGGTTGATACACTGTTCAAGTAAATAATTAAAATCGCTTTTTTCATTGCTTTCTTCTTTATTACCTCAAATTGTGGGATTGGCATACCATCACTAGGTAGAGCAATTTAATATTTATCCCTTGGAGATATGGCAACACACTTATTCGTAAACAACTCGCTTGGCCATTCACATGGCAACAAAGTATCTCAAATTTTCCAATTTTAGGAAAAAATTAGCTTTGTATCAAGTTTTATTTTGGTGGAAATATTTTGTTGTTACATAGATATATGAGGCAGTGCCGATATCCTTGTTCTGGACCCCAACTACCCTGTGAATACTGCCACTTCTCCCTGCTCTTCGACTCAAAGACAGACAACCGGTTTTTAATCTGGCCAGGAGCTCTGATTACTCAATTCAGCTTTGCCTATTTTTTATGAAAAAATGACAAGACCATAAAGGTCTAATAAATCCAACAACTTTACATTTGGAACCCCATGACAGCCAGATTTATTATGTGAACACTAATTTAACGAATACTACGAACCGTTTCAAGCTGATATCAAACTGCAGCTAGGCCATCCTCCCATGAATCGTCCACGGCTATTTTACTTCAATATGCATCGTAGAATGATCGCAGCGCTGCCATAAGAGAATACAAATCACCTTGTCTGTCCGCATCGATCGCACTTGATCAATTACACGCCCGACTTGCGAGATGGTTCACTAAAAAAAGACTGTCCCCTATTCTCCTGTGAATACGTTCGATTACTTCTTGCTGAGTGTCGTGAAGATTTCGACGGGCCTGTGAGATAATTCCAGGAATTCTGTCGGAAAAATCGCCAATGTAGGTAGCGTCCATTATGGCGTCGCCTTTACAACGCGAAATAGGCTCGTGACGCGCGCGTCGATCTCGTTCCGAAGATTTTCGGAAAAGGTCAGAAAATCGATATTTTCAACCTATATATAAGAGGCTGTACTTTCAAGTGACACATATATATGTTGAACTTTACAACCTGTATTTGTCTCAAAGTAAGCTATATCAGATACAATGAAATATATGAAATTCATATATTTTGAACTGCGGTATTAGATACGTATGATGCACGATCCTCGCAGTAGATAGCGCTATTTAAGCAATAGCGAAAATCAGGCCTGTACGGGATCTATCTAATGCGAGGATCGTGCATCATACGTATCTAATACCGCAGTTCAAAATTTATGAACTTCATATATTTCATTGTATCTGATTTATCACTTTCACGGGTTTATTACGAATCAACTTAACAGCCTGCTCCCAGTTGGCTTGTTAGCTCAATTGGTAGAGCGCTGCACTAGTATCGCAGAGGTCAGTGGTTCGAATCCCGTACAGGCCCGATTTTTTTCAGGCCTGATTTTCGCTATTGCTTAAATAGCGCTATCTACTGCGAGGATCGTGCATCATACGTAGTAAGCTATATATAAGCAATATTCAACCATTTATTATACAGTACAATATATATTTAGTGATACAACCTTTATTTTAGTTTTCAACATTTTTGTCACGCGGGTTCAATGGAAATATTTCCACTAAACTGTATAGCTACAATAATTGAGTAGATATAACAGGTAGAATAATTTCCGAGGGTGCTTTAACTTGAAATATAAGCGAATGTTACCAGCCGACACCTTCACCGAAGCAATATTGGTTTGACTGTCTGTTTGCTGAAAATTTTAAAGTTTAAATATTGTCTAAAATTGACTTTCGTAATTTTTTCCTTCCTTCTAAACTAAGCTATTATAAAAACATACAGGTTTGAACTTTCCCGTTCATTTTGAGATCATATTACAGTAAAAGAAATGCAAAACTCGCAGCTGCTATCATATCTGAGATGTTGATGCTTTCTGCACTGAGGCGACGAGTTTGAGACAGTGCGAGAAAGTTTTAAGCTTCAGCATTCAAAACTGATAGATATCTTCGACCAATTTCGCTAAAGGTAGAAATAAAATAAGTCTTTCGAGTAGATTCATAAGTTAGTGTGCTCACCTGAAGTTAGGGGAAGAAGTGAAACGAGAAAAGCTACACAGAAACAAAGGCGGAGATTAATTGTCGCCATCTTTCAATGTGTCGCGTTATGCGATCGCGTTTGTATTGATTAACCTGCCATTTGAAAAAAAAAAAAAAAAAAAAAACACTGCTAGTTGAAAAAAAAAGCGCTCATCCGACAAAGAATGTCTTTGTTCCCTAACTCACTCACCCAAGCTCGTAATACATTGTTTAAGTGTTTCCAATATCGCCCGCGGTTGAAGCATACAAATCTTTCAGGTCGGGTATTGTCGCGACAACGATTGATTAGAGGAAGATTTTGATTGATACTTCACAGCATGCCTTGCGCTGTAGCTCATAATTACGCATATTTCAGTCGATCGAGCTTCATTTTAAATCTCCCAGCAGTTTATTTTCATAAGTAGGATAAGTTTAAAAGTGGCTTTTCTGCCACAGAGAAGGGCGTCGAAGCGTCTCCAACTACGCCTAAGTAGGTATTATGAGCGAATAATGATAAAAGTAAATTGGTCTTTTCTTTTTTTTTGTCAGTTTTGTTTTGTTTTGTTTTGTTTTTTGTACATACTTAGCGAATGGATTTTCAACAGTCTATCGATAACAACAAAGGAAACCCAAAAGGAATTTGGAAGGCGCTGAAATCTCTCACCAAGTCTCAGAAGTCTACCGAAGTCACCGAATTCAGAAGGGAAGATGGTACTCTCGAGACGGACGCTTCTGCAATGGCGAACATGTTAAATGAGTATTTCAGTTGTAAATATTGCTCAAGAACAGAGGCAAAACCAAACTTCATCCGTTTCCTTTGACTCTTCGAAGCTGTAGGAGTTTGTTTCCTTGACCGTCGATAATTTCGTCACTCAGTTCAATATTCCTCTCAGTACAGTACAGGAGACTCAGAAATCTATTCATAACATGTCATCATCGAAGGCTACTGGAGCGGATGAAATTAGTGTGAAAGTTCTAAAGCTAGTCTCACCCGTTTTTGTACAACCATTGACGAGGCTGATTAATTTGTCTATAATGAGTGGCTGCTTCCTAACTAAATGGAAACTGGCGCGCGTCACACTTCCTTTTAAAGACAGCGACCAAGATTGTCGGGACAATTTTAGACCGATCTCCGTGCTCTCCGTATTGTCTAAAGTCTGTGAATAGCATGTTGCTGCCTCCCTTATGGATTACCTTGTGAAAAATGGCTTACTGTATGAATTGCAATCAGCTTTTCGCGCAGGGCACTCCCACCGAGTTCGCTCTGATCAGTTTAACTGACCAAATACTCTTTAATCTAGATGAAGACAAGCTTTCTGGTATGGTTTTTAAAGACTTTAGAAAAGCGTTTGACGTTGTTGATCACCAATTGCTTATTACAAAACTGCGCCTGTATAGTGTAAGTGATCCTTCGCTGTCATGGTTTGAATCATATCTTTCTGGTCGCCAACAGTTTGTCAGTATTGATGGTCAAAGATCAGACTCTCCACTTATCAAGCAGGGGGCACCGCAAGGAAGTGTCTTAGGTCTCGCACTGTTTTTGTTATTTGTGAATGACAATCCATTACATCTATCAAATTCAACTGTGGATATTTACGCTGACGACACTACAATAACCGCAAATGCGCATTTGTCGGATCTATGTTCGAAGACCCAACTTTTAAATTGCAATCTTGATGCGGTTTAGAGATGGGCGTCTTGCAAGAAAATGTTCATCAACAAGAAAAAAAACCAAGTCCCTTTTAGTGCACGGAAAGCGCATTCCTACTAAGCTGGATGAAGACACACCCCTACGCTTAGATGTCAAGATTGATGACTCTATTATTGAACAAGTTTCTTCTCATAACATTTTAAGAGTAGTTATAGATAGTCAAATGCACTACAAATTGCACCTTGATGAATTATGCAAGAAACTTTCCAAACGCATAGGTCTATTGAAGCATATTAGCCCGTTTCTTAAGCAGCGTCAAAGGGAAACCTATTACAATGGTGTTATAAAGCCCACCCTCCTGTATGGGAGCATGATATGGGATAGCTGCAATGTCGAACATCTTCAAAGTATTTTAAAACTTCAAAAAAGAGCGGCACGTATTAAATTCGATGCTGAAAGACTTACACCATCAGTCGTATTATTCAATAATCTAACCTGGCTCCCTTTTACTAAACAATCTCTAATAAAGAGATGGGCATTAGTGTATAAGTGGGTCCACAACTATATTATGCCTAGTTATTTAAATAGTCTATTAGTTAGAGATTCAGAAATTCATAAGCAAGCCACTAGACATTCAAATATAAATCTGATGTGCCCCAAGTATAAACGAAAAACAGAAGGTCGTACTTTCACTATTAGACTATAAAGGACTGGAATTGCATGAATGCTAATATAAGAAATAATGGCTCGCGAGCAAGAATTGAGCACATGCACAATGTTTTTAAATCCTTTGTAGCTTAACAAAAGGTTGCAATGCGCCTCAGACTGTAATTGTATATATGTACTATGTTGTTTTTTTTTTTATTTTCTTAGTCATGTCTTATTTATTATATTTTATCCTTTTTAAATATGGTATATTCTATAGTTATTGGTTGTACATGTAGCATCTATATTTGTAATTGTTTTTCGTATACAGTATATTAATTTCATTTTATAACAAATTAATATACTGTATACGACACAGTGCACGCTGTAATTTAAACAATATAACATCAGATCATACATGACCAGTTCTGGGAGGGGGTGGGTGGGTAAAAGGGTTATTAACTTGCTTCAACCCTATCACTGAAACACAAGTAATTTTCTCCCACAATAGTTATCAACACAGAGTCTGTTTACGATCCTAGTGGCCCATTAGGCCGGTGCTTGACTCCGGTTTCTGTAGCATGAAGTGACTAGGAGTATTTCTACTCCCCCTGGATGGGATGCCAGTCCATCGCAGGGTTACCCCCAGCATTAAATTGCCGGTACCCATTTATAACCTGGGTGAAGAGAGGCACTGTGAGAGTAAAGTGTCTTGCCTAAGAACACAACACAATGTCCCCGGCCGGGGCTCGAAACTGGACCACTCGATGCGGAGTCGAGTGCACCAACCATGTGATATCCTAACTCGAAGTCATTTACCGTCGTTTCTTGCAATTTTGGCTAATTTTCTCAAACCGAAAATATCATTCACACTCAATGGAATATCATTTTAACTGATACTGACATCATACACTACATCTGAAGAAGAATACATTCTCTATCTTTTAAAAAATCCGTTCAAAACATCAGTTAGGTCGACAAAGTTCTTCAGCTGCTTGAAAATACCGCTGCCTAACATGCGTGTTGATCGTTTTGCAAGTTGTGAGAACATCTTCCCTCGGTTCCAGACCCCGTCAATTTCTGTTCCTCCCCTCCCCCACCCACACTGGCCCTAAATCCCTTGAGTAACCTCTTCTACAGGCAGTGCTGAGGACTTTTTTTAAAAAATGAAGGCCAGAAAATTAAGAAAAACTGGAGCTCCACTTTTAGGCTTAGTTAAATCTATATATTATGTTAGTGTGCTCACCTGAAGTTAAGGGAAGAAGTGCAGCGAGGAAAGCTACCCGGAAACGAAGGTCGAGATTAAACTTCGCTATTTTTTTAATCGAATATTACAACGTCAGGCTCGCGGCGACTTTTGAAGAGCCAAAGGTCACTTGCCAACAACTTGTCACGTCGAACGCTGCGTGCGAGAAATGCTTTACTGATTGATAATCGAACGTAAACTGAAATATAATGCAATCAACTAATTACTAAATGAAAACAGATTACAAGACCAGGATAGTTGTTGAAATCCTAAATGTAATAACTTTCCTAAACGTAATAAAGTCCTAAATATAATAATATTTGGTCCTAAATGTAATAAAGTCCTAAATGCAATAACATTTGGTCCAAGATGTAATAAGCCTCCAATACAATAGATTAACTGCGCTTGTGCATCCACATTTAGATGTTAAAGTAACAACTGTTGCATCAGATAATCCTCTGACTAAAATTCATGGCGTACTGCGGGCTCGCTCGCTGATTTTAATCAGCGTCTTTTTTCGCTAGAGACGTAGACTGCGAAGCATTGGCTACAAACTTTCATACTGATGTGCTTTTGGCATCAAATTGACCGATCTCAAAACAATAGAACGCTGACCAATCCGGCCATCTTGACTGAACAGGCTTGGTCAAGAGATTTTATATTTTCGGCAAGTAATTTTTCACGGAAAAAATGCGTTTTCTTTTCAGTCATCACGGATAACGGAAAATAGTTTCTTTGTTTCATGTATCACGACTGGTATACCGTTCACAGTTCGCGGCTTTTAACTTTTTACAATCACGAGTCCCAGCTGATCACGTTTTTTATCACGATAATAATAGCCGATCACGTTTCACACAAAACCCCCTTACGGCCCTTTGATTCTCCATATTCATGCTCAGTGGCTCTTAAGTCTTACATTTAGAAATGGTGACGGGACGCATGAAACGAAATTATCTGTCTGACCATTTGCTCATGCAGATTTACGACACAAAAACCTGCGACTAGTTGTTGAAGAATCATAGCATGAAAACTAAACATAGGATGCTAAAAGAATTTATGAAAAGACAAATCCGAATTTGCGGAAGCATCGTGGCACTTGGAAACGAACGATTTAGTTAATTTGATATCCTCTAGTGCTGTTTACCCATTCAGACTGGAACAATCTATAACGTATGAAAGGACTGAAGCGGAAACTGTTTTCCTACAATAAGGATGGGCCGATACTTTTTTTTCAAATCGATACGATACCGAGCACGATACTGGCGTTTTTCTTCGATATCGATACTTATACTGTGTCGTCAGGGAGTTAAATGGTAAGTCACGTGATTTGACTGACGAAATGTAGGGTTATCTTGCACTGTTAAAGTTTTGAAGTGTTCAGTAATTTATACTGCTATAGAAGCGTCAATGAGAGTCAAAAATCTAAAACCGGATTAAGGACACGCTTTAGTCGAAACTCATGGTCGTCAATAATTTCACTCTTGCAGCACTCAGAATAATACACTATGATGCTCAATGCCCACCTCGATCCCAAAGTCTTTTCGACTCCTTGTCAGCGGTTAGTCGCAGGTCTGAGACAAAGCGCGGGAAGGTCACGTGCAGTATCGAAACCACCGATACTTTTCGCTAGCATCGATATTTTCCAATCTGACCACGGTAACGTTGGTGTCGTATATATGGAATCGGTATCGGCCGATCCATACTAAACAGAATTTACATAAACCTTCACATTGCCTATATGTAGGGACAAAACTCGTTTATTGACAGCAGATAAAGGCGTGTTCTTTGCATTTTCTCCTCAACGTACAGGACATTGTATTTTAATTTCTCCTTAGCGTCTTCCAAAATATACCACAAGCTGTGGTGGATATTATGTTGAAAGAAGTCGAAAGCGATGACGCAGGAATATTGGCAGCTGAAGGCTTTTGAAAATTCCCGCAGTATATATACCTTCCTTAGTCTTAAAACTCACTAAATAGTCTTCAAAGCAACCCTTTGCCTCTATTTCAAGTTAGACTTTGAGAGATATTTCTCTTACTGTGCGAAAAGGTTGGAAAACGTTTTTGGTTTTTTGCGATGAGCGATTGTCTCGGTATTTGGTTGAGATATTTGCTTTCTCTTTTCTGTTGTGACTGTTTTAAAAAAGCGCCTACTGATATCTCAGGACCTTCTCACTAACAAGGGACATCGATCAGAAAATGAAAACATGTAGCGATCTTTCTTGTCCTGTCAAAAAAGATGCAGCCAGCAAAGTTTACCTAGCGAACATTTCTCACAGACATTCATTTTTATAGTGGTTAGTCTTGTTATATACCTACCTCGAAACTCAAGTTTCTTGACGGCACACAATGAGGCTGATTAGCGTAATGATTTATACATCGGAAATGCGCAATTGTATCACGAAATTCATCCTGACACTTGCTCTCAGTATTAGAAGGCGACTGAAGTTACGCTCCGACCGAGTCCTTCTATTGTTCTCGAGAAAGAGAAAATGTGGCGTGATGTGCCTTAGAAAAGGAAATTTCTTTTTTTACAACTGAAATTTCTTTATCGAGTAATTTCTTCTGATTTATCCCTTACTTTGGGATATTTCGAGAACGTGACATTAGCTTGGAAAACGTTTTTATTTTCCGCGATGAGCTATTGTCTCGGTATTTGGTTAAGATATTTGCTTTCTCTTTTCTGTTGTGACTGGTTTAAAAAAGCGCATAAGATATCTCAGGTCCTTCTCACTAACAAGGGACATCGATCAGAAAATGAAAAAATGTAGCGATCTTTCTTTTCCTGTCAAAAAAGATGAAGTTTGCCTAGCGAACATTTATCCCAGACATCCATCTACATGGTGGTTAGTCTTGCTATATTATATACCTACCGTGAAACTCAAGTTTTTGGACGGCACACAATGAGGCTGATTAGCGTAATGATTTATACATCGGAAATGCGCAATTGTATCACGAAATTCATCCTAACACTTGCTCTCAGTATTAGAAGGCGACTGAAGTTACGCTCCGACCGAGTCCTTCTATTGTTCTCGAGAAAGAGAAAATGTGGCGTGACGTGCCTTAGAAAAGGAAATTTCTTTTTTTACAACTGAAATTTTTTTATTGAGTAATTTCTTCTGATTTATCCCTTACTTTGGGATATTTCGAGAACATGAGGTTGGAAAACGTTTTTGTTTTCCGCGATGAGCGATTGTCTCGGTATTTGGTTAAGATATTTGCTTTCTCTTTTCTGTTGTGACTGTTTTAAAAAAGCGCATAAGATATCTCAGGTCCTTCTCACTAACAAGGGATATCGATCAGAAAATGAAAACATGTAGCGGTCTTTCTTGCCCTGTCAAGAAAGATGCAGTTTGCCTAGCGAACATTTATCACAGACATTCGGCATCTATATGGCGGTTACTCTTGTTATATCCTACCTTGAAACTCAAGTTTCTTGACGGCATACAATGAGGCTGATTAGCGTAATGATTTATACATCGGAAATGCTCAGTTATATCACGAAATTCATCCTGAAACTTGCTCTCTGTGTCAGGAAGCCGAATAAAGTTACGCTCCGACCGAGTCCTTCTCTTTTTTTGAGAAAGAGAAAATGTTGCATGATGTGCCGTGGACAGGGAAATTTCTTTTTTTACGCAAATGAAATTTCTTTACGGAGTAATTTCTTCTGATTTATACCTTACTTTGTGATATTTCGAGACCATTCCGAGATGTCTATTTCACATTAAACCTTAGGCAAGGAAAGAACTTTATTGGTACATTTTATCACATATTTCATAGTTATTCGATCAAAAACTTACGCATCCCCTAATCAACATTGCTCATCCTTTCCTGACAAAACAGCAGTAAAAATGCACTGAATTCTCTCCAGAATCGTTTTCTTGTACGACAAACCAACTTTCCGCCATATATTTCTTTGTGGCAACTTAGCAATGTTTGCCCCGTGGCGATCTCAGAACCCTTTACGCATAATAGAGGGATTCGGTTATTGGCAACTTATTCAACGGATACTCTGAAATATGACCTTGAGAACAGATAGAAATTCAAAGGAAAATTATTTTAAAACCTCTCAATCTTACCATAGGTTTAAAAAGGAGCTATTTACAAACCAAAAATTTTTTTGAAAAGTAAAAACCAAACGTTTTCGACACTAGGTCATCACCAGGGTAAATGAGCTCCGTCCGCTAAATCACATATTTTATATCCTTGGGTAATTCCCGATGGGAAGAGTTGAAACTAGGCTTCAAATAATTAATTAGTATCCTTAATATATAGATTTAGCTAAGCCTAAAAGCAGAGCTCCAGATCGTTTATTTGCCAGTCTTCATTTTATTGAAAATCCTTGGCGCTGCCTGTTGAAGAGGTTGTGAGGTTGTTCAAGGAAATTTAGGGCCAGTTAGAGTGGGGGGAGGGGAAGGGGGAAATTGGCGGGGCTTGGCCTGGACGACGGTCTGGAGCCTAGGGACAATGTTCTCACAACTTGGAAAACGATCAACACGCATGTTAGTTAGTCAGCGGTATTTTCAAGCAGCTGAAGAACGTCGTAGATGTTCCTGATTTTTTGAACGGATTTTTTGGAGGATAAGGAATGTACTCTTCTTCAGATGTTGTGTATGAAGTCAGTATCAGTTGAAATCACTTATATTTTATTGAGTATGAATGATAATTTCAGAGTGAGAAAACTAGCCAAAATTGAAAGAAACGACGGTAAACGACTTCGAGTTAAGATAGATTTTATTTTTAGCTTAGTCAATGAAGGATTTATTATAAAGCAAAAATAAATTTCACTTTAATAAGAATCAAGAATGACTTTTTTATGTTGAGAGTCGAGAAAGAGAGCCAGCTGTGTTTGTACCATAATAAGCCCAAGAAGGTCGTTTAATTTTTTCTTTGTTTTGATTGTCTTCTGCCGCTTTTGTGACTTTCGCGGACACTGTCCAAAAGTTACAAACAACTACACAAGCGAGTAAGTCATTGTGTTTTAGAAGCACAGAGGCGTATTTAGTTAAGCTCAAAACAGAATAGTAAAGTACATGAATAAGCTTTGCGTTTCAAAAGTCCCCAGTTTTTCTTTTCCCTACTTTTAATTCCTTTTTACAGATTTCTATGAACGTTTCAATTTTTTCTTTATTTTGCAACAGCGGCTGATTCGTGATGTTTTTGTTTAAAATTTTGGACGCTGGCCAGACTGATCCCTCGCGCATGCCCAACGTTTGACTGCTGGTTTCAGTTGTTGTCCAGTTATGCTGTGGAGCCAGAAGACAGAGCTGAATAACGTATGCGCATACCCTAGGTTTTGCCGTGCAAAACGGATTCTGAGTCGTTCGCATGGTTGATGTACCTGCCAGCAAGTCCAGTTTCAACGCGCGCTTTAACTTTATTACATTAAGGTCGATCGCGGTTGCTAAAGGAACAAAATAATTACTAGTAATTATAAAATACAAGTAGAGGGAATGGAAACGTAAACAACAGAGATAAAGCAATCGGACAAGGAAAAACACTTACAAACTTTGTATGATTTTGAGGACACGAAGGACGGAAAACACGAAGGAATCGACGTTGATATGAAGTAATTTGGATATATCAACAAAGTTGAAATGGTAAATTGGCCACCGTAACGATTACAAAAGCTGACGTTTCGAGCGTTAGCCCTTCGTCGGAGCGAATGATATGAAGGTCGGAGTTGATATGAAGGACTCTGATCGATACTCCAGTGCTGAATTTTTACCAAGAAGGTTATAGAAAATGAAGTTAAACAAAGAAAAATTATACGAAAAAATCTAAGAGAATATAAATCAACGTGAGTAAAAGAATGCAAAAAAACAGTAAGAGAAATGCGCGTGCAAAACGCAAAAAATGTAATTGGGAACGTAAATGGAAATACCGCACTAATAGTTGATTTCCTATTCTGTTGCGTCGTTTTCCTTGCCGCTTTTCTTTTACAGAACAACCTCCAAAACCTTTGTACAACCCCTGAAAATTTTCGAAAATTAATTTTCTCCTTAAAAACTCTGAAAATAGGAAAATTCCTTTGACGACAAACAAAATACCTCGGTTTTAAAAGTCAGCCCTTATTATTTTATGCTAATTTCGCTAAACTCATGCCTTCCATTTAGGTACTCCATAGGGTACTCCATGGAGTAGGGCTCCGCGTTTTGTCATCTCCCGATTTCAACCCTGTTTGGACATGTTTGGGATCGCCAAATTGTGCCTAAGTTTAAAACGGCTTCCATCGTTTTTCTCAGGAATTAACAGATATTTCAAGGAAAAAACTACATGACATTCATATACTTACTAAAGGCTATCTATATGCAAAAGATGAGTGAATCTGATTTTTTTTTAGCTTTGCCGAAGATTTGCGATTTTGTTTGATTCTTGCACGGATCTGCTCTTTAAGACCACGAGAGAATTTTAAGAGGCTGCCTCTAAAAATTGAAATCACACTAAAGGAAGGATGGCAATGGCGATGGGGAACATCTTACCCCTACCCTTCCCGGTCTCCCCTCCCCCCATGAATTTAAATCATATTTATATGCCTCGTAAATTAGTGCGCAAAGTGTCACGTCTACAGAGATGAACTCTCATTCTTATCAGTTAATACTTTTGTCCCTTTTTCATTGCAAGTGCACTGATTCTTTAATAAACTGATTACAGAATTTCCGTTTGCGGCTAGCAGTACAAACCATTGTTCACTTTTCTTTCCTTTACGTCGGGTCGTCAGCTAAATTCCCTTACCGTGTGCTCTTACTTCAGCTGTCAGTAGATGCTTGGGATCCTCACCCAAATTTAAAAGACTGTAATTGCCTCTCATCTAAGGGTTATAACGAAGGGCTATGATCGAGCTGTACATGATTCCTTGATATGGCATTTTAAAAACATCTCAAGAGCAAAAGATATAATTACACACATACGAGTAAAATATAAGAAAAATTTAAGAAATGAATTTGGAATGCACCAAATCAAAGATTGTTGCACGTCAAAGAAGCCCTTAAGGCCCTACATAAAAACTGCCTTGATGGTCTGTTCTTCAAGTAAACTGACTGCATTCGCTGCCAGGATTCATCGAGGAAGCTATTGTGATCAGTATACATCGTATATTTTCTTTACAGTGATTTTGGATAACCCCTTCCCATATGACCATGACGATGATGAGGAGGAAGGCACTCCAAACGCATGGCACTTCATCGCCGAGGTTTTTATTACTTCTTTCAGCGAGATAAGAACAAAAAGAGTGTCACTATCTGAAGTACCGTTCGTAATTAACAATTAGATTCCACATTACCGTGCGTCTGTTCGTTCCGTTTTTTTATTACAAATGACGTCAAAATGCAGTGAGAACAAAACAGTGGCGCACGAATTTCAGCCGGGAGTGGCACTGAAGTTCTCACAAAATTTTGAGGTCTTTCGTGACTGATGACACAACAGAATCCAATTGTTTTACACAATAAAGAAGCAAGATGTTGCGAATGGCGACGTCACCTCTACATCTGTCCTCCATTAGATCATACATGTAAGTAAGAACAAATCAGAATACGTATATAGTTAAGCTTATTATATAAAAAAAAGGATGGATAATCTGAACAAAACAGATACAAAAGCAGTTTTGGAAATATCATATTTCATGCCATTTTCTTGCTGAAGCACCATATTGTAATATCCGCGGCTCTCAGGTTTTTACTCAGAAAGAAACTTGAGACTCCTGGTTCGAAGGCCAGGGTTTGAGTTCCATATATGTGTTGAAATGTGAAGCTTGTTCGTCACTTGACTGTTGATCAGGGGAAGATCTGACGCCATCAACTTCACCGTTTTTTTTACTTTGTATCCTTTTATAAGGAACAGCTCGTCCTCGCCGCCATATCTGCCCACAAATTATCATGAGCAACACGACCACAACAACAACAACAACCTTTATTTATGTGTCAAATCTAAAATAGCAGTTATACAACCACTAACTGGGGACACTAAATACTACCTAAAAATTTAAGAAATTTAAAAATAAAACAATATATATGTACATATATATGCACAATACAAGACAATGCGCTGACACTAGCAAAGAAGATGTTTTGTGTATCTAGTAAAAAAACAATAAAACAAACGGCTTAAGAACCAGCTGTCAAACGCTGAGAACAGCTTAGTTACTTTGCTTCGAAGCAATAATGTTTTTTTTTTAGAAGTATTTCCACCCTAAGGAATACGATTTTTCTTTTAATCTCGAAAGAAGATTACAGTTTCAAACGTTCTGTTGTCTCGTCTCGTCTCGTGGTCGAACTTCATTGAATGCCAGAAATTTCGAATTCCGATTGAGTCGAGATTTCGTTATCAAGTCACATACAGGACCTCCAGTAATGTCTACGAGAAGCACAGACATATGTTAGCCCTGAGCCCTCTCAACAATAATACGTATAGGTCTGGTTTGATTTAGTTGCAACCTTACAACTCAATTGTTAAATCAGAAAGGATCGACCGGAACACTAAAACAATTTTATAACTGAAGAAAGAAAATGTAACTTCACACTAAGAAACGTCTGCGTATCAGACCAGTACATGATGTTGCTTTTGATACACACATGTTTAAACCTGTGTATTCAGCTGTAAAGAGAAGCCTAAAAACTTCATACCGGACTTGAAAGTTCTAAGCTCTCCAAAATTTTTGAGATGAAACGTTTTAACGCGTTCGAATTGTGAAGAAGAATACATACCATCATCATGCTGATTATCCTTAGGAGCAAGCAGAGTGATTTTATACTCTGTTGACCCAAAGCTGTTTGTAGCGTGGCACAGATAATCCCCATAATCTCGTCTATTCCGTGGCGTGACAATGATACTGTTATTCGATAACTTCATGTTATCACCGGTGGGAACCTCACCATCTTTCGTCCACGAGAAGTTAAACGGAATGTAGCTTGTTGCTTGACAAGAGAGAAGACACGGAGTTTGCTTTTCACACATCACTAATGAAGGGGAAAACTCTTCGATAATTCTGGGTGGCACTATGTGAAGAGAAAGACAAATGAAATTAGACCAAACAAAATTTGACAAAATCATGCTCATGCCAACAGAGAAGAGTTTAACAAACATATGAGGACACTACCATCATGTAATTTTAGTTTGCGCGTTAAGTGGTGGTTTGCTTTGTTATTACTGATGTTGTTAATTTTAAATTCGACAAGGAGTATTTAACGTGTTGTCAAAAATAACACTCCTACTCTTCCACATATTCACCTCACAGAAGAAATTATTATGCAATAGTTATTCAATGTTCATTGTAATTGTAAATCAGTTTCTACCTACCAGCGACAATGACTATCGTAGCTGTACGGCTCTCTCCAAACATGTTCACTGCTTTACATTCATAAACGCCACTGTCACCAGGAACAACATCTTTTACAATAAGTATTTTGGCGTTGTTCTCCAACTGAGCTCGAGGTATTCTTGTAAGTTCATCTTTGGTCCAGGTAACAGAAGCCTCAGGGTCTCCACTAACCTCACAAGTCAACACTACTAGTTCACCGACTGCTGTAATAGTTCTTTTAGGCAGATCTTTGATAATAGGTTTACCTTAGTTTTGATAAACATGAAGTAGTCAAGGCAAAGTGTTCAATCTAAAAGTAACAATTATGCGGATAGTTTCTTAAGAAGTGAGAATTTCGCGCCTATAGTTCTTTAAGCATGGCAATAAAAGGTAGAGCCTCACTGTAGGACACAAAAAATACTACATTGCATGTTATAACAATGTATTCTCCCCGAAAATACGTAGCTTTGACAGTTAAAAAACATTTTGAAATTTATAAATCTGATTGCCATAACGTAGGCAAATTTCGATTTAACTGTGACGTTATTTCCTAATGATCTTATGACTTTCGATAGTGACAATACCCCACTTAGCGGGTATTCTACTAAAGCCGTCACATTAAAAACAATATGACTAGTTTCTTTGAAATGAAGCAGAGCTATACATGAGTATATGACAGCATCTATTTACGCTAGCAGCTGAAGGACCCTGAGGGCCAATGGCAATTTCTTCGAATGGATCCTCGGGAGGAAGAGCTGACACTCAATTGAGCAAACCACCTCCCGGTTAGCTCAATTGGTTAGAGCGCCGGATTGTGTTGTGCGGGAGGTCGAGGGTTCGAGCCTCGGCCGGACCAATACTCATGGCCTTAAAATAAGTGAGGAGAAATTGCTACCTTTCTATTATCAAGAAATGGATAGATATTCAAGTCTTCTTTGATAAGGACGAATAAACCGTAGGCCCCGTCTCCTACAGGGTTAGGGGTAGGAGACGTTAATTTTCCACGAACGAGATTACCGTGTCGTGAATGTCGTCCTCTGGGGTGGGATGGGTGGGAATTGGCCCTGAAAAGCCCCCATGGGGAGTGGTCAAATAACCTATGTATGTATGTATGTATGTATGTATACTACCCCAACGACTCTTGCTTTCTCTCATCGCCTGGGAACGTAGCGCTTTGCCTCACTGCTGGTGAAGTGTATTAAATTTGGCGTGGTTTATTTTTCACGAAAATATTTTATGCTGGTCTTAAATTTCGCGCTTTTTTTTATTCCGCGAGAATAGGTAATAATAAAGTATGTTCTATTGACATTAATAACATGCATGTACAGGAGAAGGTATCTTTCCATAAAATTAAGGGCACTATAGACATCTAAATAAAAATGTATGTTTGGAATGTTGATTGTGTTAAGATCTGTCTCATCAGAGATCAGGCAAACAAACAAATTATATAGGTTTTCTCAAGACGATTTGATCACTACTAAAATTGTAGAGACATTTCTAACTACAATGGTTTTCTGCTTCTCATAGAAAGAATTCTATAGAATCCTATTTCTTACCAGCCTCCTTTGTGTTAAAAACAACTGTAATTGTTGGTCCATCCCCAACAGAAGTAAATGCTAATATTTGAAATTCGTATTCAGCGTACTCAGTTAGCCCAGTGACCTCTTGAATGCGAGTTGCCGGATTGCTAATGAGAAACATGCATGTGGGCCCTGAAGAGCCTTTCTCTTTGTAGAACAATTTAAATCCTCTGATGATTCCATTTGTGGAGTTTTCTGGTGGTAACTGCCAGGATGCTGATATACTGGAAGAATTGGTTGCAGTCAAAGTAAAGTCACTAGGAGGCAGTGAAGGAACTGCAATTGAGAAGTTACAATATAAGAAGATCATAATAATAATCATAACGACAAACAGAGTCATTATGATCGTCATCTTCTTATCATTATTAATCAGATAATCGCGTAGGAGCGACCAGCACATGAATGTTCTCAGTCTTTTCATCTTTCCGTCTTTCGTACGACCAGTTATATATATTCCTCTTGAAATTTTTTCAGACCCTCCGGTCCGTGCGTTTCAATACTTTTGTCGCAGCCGTGTATAGAAGCATAAGTGTTCCAGATGTTTAGCCATTTGTTTGTGCTTTATTGGGTGTTTTCGTTCTGAGCAATCTCCTTCAAAATTTGAATTCAAAAGTTACTACTTTCTCGTGAGCTGTCCGTCATTTTTTCGTGTCATCTACTTTACGACATTTCTGTCAATCAATTTAATTCCAGCTTCTTACACTCAATTTCAACTTTTTGTACTAAATTTGACCTTTCTGCACTATAAGGGGTAAATTGACGTGTTCTCAGCCAATTAGCACGCTGAAATTGTTGCATGCACATTATTAGGCATACAATCTAATATTTTCATAAGGTCGCAGTAGTAGCAAGTATGATAAATATTGTAAGAAATAGACAACTTTTTTGAGACATGTTTCGGCATACAATCTAATATGCCCTATTTGAAAGTGATCTCAATTAAGGTAAACATTAGGAGTCGGATGATATTTCACTTCTGTTTGTAAGATGTCTGTTCCGATGAGGAACACATACTTGAGTTAGAATATCTGTGCTGTCGCTGTTTTGTTGTTGTTGTTTTTTTTAATAATTATCATTATTATCAATGACACTCACGAACCGAGATTCTAAAAGAAAACAGCCAGTGACATTGACATTAGATGGAGGTTGTGAAGGAGCTGCAATCGGACAGTAGTGTTTTAATTACTATAATTACCTGTAAGAACCTCATGATAAATTAGTATCAATGCTATTGCATTTTCGTTTAGTAATAGGGACCTTAAGCAGTCAGGACGGCAACGCCAAGGAAGACTTCGATTAAAAAATGAATTTCTACTCTTAGTTAGAATTTTAAAAATGGCTGGATGAGCTTACTGTCTCATACGACGCCACAGCTCAACTTCAGCATGACGGATAAAAGCAGCGTTGAGTTCTAAATGGAAATCAAAATAATTTACCGTCGCGGTTTCGGTTCGCAGACGACGCAAATTTTGGCGATTTCACGTTGTTGTTTTGCATAGGACGGCTAAGAAATGTACAAAGTTTCAACTGACGCACGTGCTGAGCTATTGTTCTGCCAATTAGATCTCTTGTTTTTCCACGTCCTCGTTGCAGTTGCCGTCGTGGTTGCTTAAGGTCCCTAATAATTACTTCATTCCTAACCATCTAGTTGTTTAGTCTTCTCATCCTCTGTTTGATATCTCATTCTCAGGAAACGCTTAATGACTATCAGGGAAATACTCATAAAACAAGGTTTACAGATCTTTTCATTATCCCTAGACTGTCACATACCATCCTCCATTGTTCTTTCCACCTCAACAGAACTTTTTGGTCCATCACCAACAGATGTGTAGGCCAACACTTGAAATTCATATTTTTTGTACTTATGAAGCCCAGTTACAAGTCTGCCTAATGTTGATCCACTGGCAATATTCAAGAAGGCAAAAGAACCTGCAGAGATCTCTCTGTAAAACAGTTTAAACCCTTGGATTCTTCCATGTCTGGCAAATACTGGTGGTAACTGCCAATGGGCTGTAATGCTGGTAGAGGAGCTTGCAGTTAACTTGAAGGCAGCTGGAGGTTGCGATGGAACTGCAAAAAAGGAGAAATTAAGTGATATTTGCTGAGTAATTGATAACATAAAACTCCATTAACGTTAAATGATATTGGGTGGTTAATTATTAACATGAACTCCGTTAGATTACCTTGACAGTAACTACAAATTTGTCCATCCTTAAGTTTGTATTTTTTGTTTATCTTCATCGGTAAGCTGCTTTACAGAATAGCTGTATACTAAGGAGACATCTGTGGCAGAACGTATAAAGTTCAAGATACTCCTTTTAACTTTTAAGTCTCTTCACAATCTTACACCATCTAATTTTCAAGATCTACTCGTTCGTCATCGTCCCATGCGTTCACTTCGAATTCGGTCTTCATCCTCTCAACGCTCACCTCGTCCAAATTATAACTTGATGACTTACGGCGCGAGAGCTTTCGCTATCTCTCCACGAGATCTCTTGAACCATCTGCCCACTGACAACATCTTGTCATAATTTGGTAACGTTTAAGTCCAAGCTTAAGACATTTCTTTTTGCCAAAGTTTCTAGCGACTAGGTTATTTCTTTTAGAAGTCATTTTATTTATTTCCGTGTGCTACATTGTAAAGCGCATAGAGCCTTTGCATATGCGCTATATAAATGAGTGGTATTACTATTATTATCTCCAGAACTCCAGGCTTTCATATTTGATCTCACACTTACACAACAACGATACACAGGACAACCAAGAGCATACTTGTTCAGGAATCACTGCACGAGCCATTAAAAACTAAATACCCTTCCTTTGTGCATACTATAAAGTTGGTAGTTTTTCTGTAACATCTTACTTTCACGTAGACATGAACAATGAAGACTGCTGTCTTTTTCTAAAGAACCGCTTTGTTAAAATCCAACTAACTTTTTAATATTATACAATTCAGCGCATTAGGGAAGGTGTTTTTGTTCTTATATCATGGTATCATTTGCTCCATGTGCGCAATTGCACACTGGTGCACGAGTTCAGAGAATAGCGGACACAAACTTTCGGGTTAGACAGCGTCACTATCTGTATGTATCTGTAAATTTTATTATGTCCAGCTCCAAACTTTACTGAGTCAGTTAACCAGAATCAGTGACCATTGAGGATACTTAGCTTTCCATTGGCGAATAGCAGTTTAATAATAATTTTGTTTGTAAACAACAACAAACATATGAAACATATGTATGAACTGCGGTTATGAAACGTATATGTGCACGATCCTTCGCAGTAAAGCACTATTTGAGCAATAGTGAAAATCAGACCTGAAAAAAATTTCAGGCCTGTACGGGATTCGAACCACCGACCTCTGCGATACTACTGCCTGCTCCCAGTTGGCTTGTTAGCTCAATTGGTAGAGCGCTGCACTAGTATCGCAGAGGTCGGTGGTTCGAATCCCGTACAGGCCTGAAATTTTTTTCAGGTCTGATTTTCACTATTGCTCAAATAGTGCTTTACTGCGAAGGATCGTGCACATATAAATTTTGTTTTTGTCGATTTTCAAGAGAAGAAAAAGGTCATATAATTACCTTTAGTCAGGAGTATTCCATATACCTCTACTCGAAGAATTTTCCAGACATGAAATTGTGTTGGCACAAAGCGGATGTACTTTGCACTTGCAAAGTTATTAAGACTGTTTTTTACGGTGCGGTGTTCGTCTTTATTTCCAGGAAAAACCTGTGGTTCGTAGCATGAAAAGAGAACTCATTGTTCGTAACATTTTCGTAACATTTTTATATAAGAAAATGCGTAATTAACCACTATAATCAAAAGTTAATCCACGAACATCAACTTTCAGAGGATGAAAGAGAATGATGCTATGATCACTCTGAATCATATAAACCTGGTTTCATCTGCACGATCAAACACAACTATGTAATTTACCCTGTTTGTAGTTTATCTACAGGAATATAATTAACCTGTTTTTGAAATAAGTAAATTATAGTGTTGAGTTACTGGAAGAGGGAAGAAAGTTAACAAGCAAATGATTTTGTTTCAAATCATTCTGTGCCGAGAATTCAATATTTGGGGGAATAATGCTACATTGAGTTGTAAATTACATGTTTGTGTCTCACAGAGCTCTCTTCAAACAAGTTACTCTACACATCGAGCCAATGGGTGAAATAACTTGTATAATTATGCACAATTACTTCTATAACAGTACAGATTATCTCTTAGGACCTTAAAAAAACATTAAAAAATGCATTCTTGATATTACAGGGAGAAGATTGGTAGAACACAGCAAATATGCTAGCCAGACTCACTGATCAAAATGAGCTTCATTCCTAAATCAAACATGATAATCTACACCGGTTAAGCATATATAAATTAACTGGTCATAGCAAAGACCGGTGTGCCCATAGAGGAATGGATTGTTCGATTCACGAGTTAACATATCGCAACAATCTTCTTATCTCCTTACAGGGATGTTCATGGATTCACAGGAGTCAGTCTCCTTTTCATTACCAAAAATTGAAGGGTATCGTCTCGAATTACCAAACGCTGTAGGGCGTGGAGTGTGAACTGCATTTTCCACTTGTGCATTATAAGTTTGAAAATGTAATAACTACGCCGGATACAAATTTAGGCATGTATGCTCCTGTCCTTCGCATAGAACAACCCTGCCATAATTTTTTCTCCTTTTTCCAGTAGGTGCCAAAAGTGGTAATATTTATTGATAAATTTATCTTGAAATGTGTGCTCCATTCTTGAGCTGCTGTATTAGATGCTGGAGATAGTTGTCAGCCTTGTTCTTATCCACGGGCCCCGCGCTCTCGTGAAGCAGTGAAAATATTGGAGACTCACGATCGATGGGAATTACTGACAACGATGCAGAGTATAAACTGTATGTCCCAACTGGGCTTTTTAGTGAAAACATCGTAATTCAATCAAGAAGGAAATTTCTCATCAAGAATGAAGCTTGTTAAAAAGAAAGAACCCCCCTATGCCTACTCTTGATTCAGAAAATTCAGTGAGTGCACCAGATGCAAATTCAAGCATTTAATACGACTGTACAAAAACATCACAAAGACCAACCTTGTCCTCATTGTTTTCTTTGTAGGTGTCAAAAGTGGTATCAGTAGGAGATAAACGTATCTTGTAATGTGTGGTCCATTCTGGTACCTCACTTTGTGGATTTCCTTGAGTAGCCACTGCACAGATGATATACTCATACAGCAGGTGAATTTGCAGGTAGTCATTGATATTGTTTTTATCCTTGGGTCCCCATGCCTTATTTTTATTCAGCCGACCATATTGCGCTTGATACCTACTATTATATATTGAGGTGGCTGTGAAGCTGCTGTCCGGAATTTTACCACCGTCAGCCAAACCAATGGGATTCATATAACAAGCTGCAGATGATAATAACAACAATTATTAGCCTTCATATCTTTTCAATTCATATCTTCTGCAGTACCTGAAGGATCCCACCCCAAGTTACCGGAAACCATCCCTATAATATATAATTGCAATACATCGAATGATTATTTACTTTTAAAGCGTTTGAGCACTTCACGATAAATTTACAATTTACTCTTTTTGTGTCAACAGATCAGTCAAGTTGCATAATGGCTAAATAAGTTAAAAACGGCCAAACTTTTACTGTTCAGATGTCTCTAAAGCAATATTTCGCAATGAAATTTTTTGTGCTATATAAAGCAATTTTCAGAGTTTTCGATCCAATGCAGACTTCATAAGCAGTATATTGAAACAATTATGTTGGTCGCTCATTTGGTTTATTTTCTCCCAATATAATCCTTCAAGTCTTATTAGGACTTAAAGCTCGGCTTCTCTGAAGATTGCGATTTTGTTACCTCAAGTAATAAGAGTATCCAAAAATAAAATTAAGTCAACAGAAAAGATAATTCAATAACTATATTGTCTGAAGTTATAATTTTATTGATGTACCCCACCACATTTTTGGCCCAGAAACTCAGACTGATAATTAATAATTGTAATCAAATGCTACAACACAGACGAAGACACGTCCCCAGGTTGGAAAGTTTGACCGCGAAAATAAGCCAAAGAAAATCGTTTACTTTGTTCCTCTATTTTCCTCTGGTGACCATTCTTTTTTTTTCTAGGTAATCATACCATGATTTGAGAATGATAAATGGCCCATTTAAAAAATGCTGAGCTTCAATCCCCATAAACATGCAATTTTACATTATAAGTTCCAAACTCACTTGACGTTTTTTCTACTCCAAACACCTCTGTTCTCATACACACCCCACCTTGGTGTGTTTTTGGCAAAAATCGCAGATATCTTGTTAACACTCCATAAACAACATGCTTCACTTCTGAGTTCCTGTCGTCATTTCCTACTAAAATCTAACAAAGAAACAAGCGTTTTATTAATCTGACCATAACTTTCTTCTTCCTTCATGTGGGTCGAGATAAAAACATGCACAGACAATGATATCCACAGACAAAAAGACAGAATCATTTAAATATTATTAAAAGTATTAAAAGATTTTATTTCAGTCAAGAATTTGTTACTGTTATGACAGTAAGACATTTTCTGTCACTGACTAAACAGTCCATGACAATATTTTTGTGATATAATTTTTTTCTTTCCAAGCAGTGCTCGTCATGTACCTTAATTTTTCCACCTTCCTTATAGTCTTCCCAAGTTTTCCCATTTGTGGATAATTGCAGTGTGTAGTTCTTTACCCACTGATCTGCTTGAGAATTCCCTTGCGTGGACACAGCACAGATGATATGAAGTGTCTTTAGATCAATCTGTAGATATGGGTTAGTGTCACTGGTTCTTGCACACCACGATGATCCTAATGTGTAATTCAGTCGACCATTCTTGGCTGGTGTACCGCCATTTTGCTCAGAGGAAGCACTTACTTCATTGTCTAGGATTGTTCTATTTTCCATTCCGAGGTAATATTCAACACAACCTCCTACACGTTGAAAAAATTGTTAAGATCATTAAACAGAACTTCCCAATGTAATGATTCATGGACACAATACCATGGAAAATGTAAGGAGGTAAGCTCTGAACATCAGCCTTTCAGGTCAAGGTCACAGTGTTAACCACCAAAAGAGAACCACAGAAGTGTTACTGTGTTACAACTTGCAGTTATCAGATTGCAGTGGATTTCAGACAGTAGTTGAAAAAAAAATTCCTCTTTTCTTATCCAGAACAAAACTAAGAGCTAAGAGCGCGTCCACATGAAAACCAGGCAGAACCGGGCAAGGACGTTAAAGCTCAAATCACCGATTTGGCTCAAATTTGGCACAAATACTAATTATCATGGGTTAACAAATTTGTGAAAATAATGGCTGAAAATGTTCAATTTCCAGGGAGATATAAGGTCCCCTCTTGGAAAACCCCATTTCCTGCTTTATTTGCATAATTAATTAGCTAACTTTGCTATGCTGCCGTGCCAAACGGATCAACTGGGCTGTGTATTATATCTATCAGACTTTAAGGACATGGAACTGTTTTAACTTTTTCATTTCATTTCTTTCCTCACCTCTCCCTCAAATAAAGACGGCTTTTTCTGGTTTTGACAAAGTTGTTACGAGGATCGAATTATTTTTACTGAATCTGTCACGCAATCCCAGACTTTTCTAGAATTATCTATAATCTGTAATATTCCAGAAACTTCTTTCATGTGTCTCAGCAGTGTCCAAAAATAGTACGACTTGTAATACGCTATAAATAGTAATAGAACATTCTAGATAACTAAAGTAAATGTATAAAAGCTGGCTTGTGAGAAGTACAAAAGAGATTTGCCTGAGGGCTTACCCTCGTGGCTTGCTGACTGAACTTTTGGAAGCTAGATATGACGAGGCTATGACCTTTTGACCTTGCCATATCCGGAGAGAATAAAGAGATGAAAAAGGCGATAGTCGAGAGAGGAAGAAGATAGAGAATACAGAGTTTACTATGGAGTCCTCCGGAAGAGTTTGTGTACAAGGAAAGAATGCGATAAATCAAGAAAGCCAAGCGCTGTGGTCTTCAGTCGGCGGATGTTGGAATTGGAAGTCGATCAAGACGACGAACACTTACACGGCATGAAGGATTGTAAGCCTGCTTTATGAACTGCTCAACTTAACCTTTAACCTAAGTAAATTAGACAATGTAAAACTAATTAAATAATAGTTAAAATGGCTAACTGCTTGTTGTTACATTTTTGTTGCGTGCCATATATCGTACTCGGGAGTCTATTTTCATATATGTTTTGTTAGCGGACATTTGTTGGTCATTCGTGCACGTAACAAAGTCAAATTCAGTATAATACTCCACAGTCAAACCTACTGAACCTTTTTTATCTATTATCGTTAATGCAGTGAAATACCTTTGTGCTAATTTCAAACATGTTCCACAAAGTGTGTGGATATAATTCTGATATTTTAAACAGTGGACCAAATACTAAAGGGTCTGAAAGTAAAACGGCCCCTGAAAAAAAAAAGCCCCATTTAGGGCAAAGATAATATGCAGTTTTTCATCCAAAAGTTGGATAATTCCATAACAAATCTGGATGGACCTTTTAAAATATAAGTTTCAAGCCTTGGGCAAAATTTGAAGAATACCTCATTTACTACTTTCCATTCCTATGTCACATTTCGCCTCAAAGTCGTTCAATAATGTTTGCATTACAATGCGAAGATCTTTTTCTTAACCCTTTCACTTGTGAGATCGATCTTCTAAGCGATCCTCCCCACTCTGTCATGCAAATCTGATGAATGTTTTTCTGGAGAATTTGGTAGCTGATCAACTAATAATCCCCTGGTTGACATTTTTCTTTATTCTTGTTACTTGTCTGCTTGATATTGTAAGGAGAAATTCTGTCTTGGTTACAACCGCCACTTTGAGGACAGAAGAAGGTGGCCTTTATGGAGAGGTGGTCGTTGTGTAGAGGTTTAAATGAATGTAGGGACAGCCCGAAGAATGGAATGTTGGACTGACTTTGAAACAATAGACCGGCTGGACACACTAACTAATAGTGAGTAATTCTGTCTGTGTGTCTTTTCAACCTTATCTTTGCCTTTGCATATTTTTCATTTAAAAGAAAAATCCCTTTACGTTTTTAAACAAAAAATTGACATGTTTTTCTTACAGCACTCAACTGCTGTCACACTGTTTTTAACGAAAATATCATAGATTCTCTATAACAATTTGAGCGAAGATTTGAGATCCCCTATAAATATATTTTCGCATATTCTTTGCAAGTCCCTCTAATTTCATTGCAAGTCCCTCTAATTTCATTTCTACCGCAAACTTCCCAACGAAAACCGAAGGAATTTGATGAGTGAAACTCGCAATGAATCCCCTGGTATCTGGCCAGAAAAAGAATCTCGTTTAAACTCAGTTTTTCAGAAGTGAAGCGTTTCTCTTTAATTTGAATAACCTCTATTTCCTTTATCATCTACTCGCTAAAAAACAGTTCTGTTAATGGACGATCTTCCCGTGATTAAACTCATAATTGTAGCCATAAATCATTCGGGTTCTTTTGGCAAACATTTTGTTAAGTGTTCGTATTGGGAAAAACAAGGAAGGCCTCTAGCACAGAGGGACACAATAGGGACCTTCCGGCTGATGAATTACATGTATATGTTTAATGAATTCTTACCTCCTTCCTTGGTACTCACTGCTACTCTCTCTTGAGGAAAAACATGAGGATGCGATGGGACTGAAATAAAAACACTTAAATAATATTTGCTAGTATTCATTCAGTACATTCTTAATATCTAAAATAACTAAGTGATAAGTCGTCCCCACACTTGGTGTTTTTCTTCCCTCTTCATAAATGAGCAGTTCCTAGAATCGTCGTATACCGCGGCGACATTTATCTCCAAAACGTTAGGCTTTAATTGGCTAAAGACTCACAGTATAAGCCATTTAAAACTAACAACTCTTCCTCTGTGCATGCTCATCATCATCACGGATTGAATTGTTTCTATCACTTCCATAATATTTGGCACAATCTAGAAGGTCAAGTTGTGATTATATCAGGAGATAATTTGTTTCATGTAGTCACTGACAATAGGATACCATAGACGATACAATACTTAATGATCAGGTAACACCGGATCAACACCTGTAAGATATCAACACCTGTGACAAGTTGATTCCGAAATTTTCTTCGGTCCAACTTTATTTTGTTTCTGTCTCAAGAGGAACAAAGTGGTCAAATATCACCTTTATTTAGAAGTACTCCATATACTTCCACTCTAAGACTTTTCCATAGATGATATTGTGTCGGCACAAAGCGGATGAACCTTGCACTTGCAAATTCATCAAGACTGTTGATAACAATGCTGTCTTTGTCTGTATTTCCAGGAAAGACCTACGGTGAGTAGCACAAAAAGAGATACCATAAGATTGCTTTAGACTTTTATGCATGTTCAGTAAGCACTAAAATCAATAGTTCATCAATGAACATTAACTTCCAGCTAATTATGACAGATAAAAATGTTATTAGCACTCTGAATTTAAGGAAGTTTAGTGTCTATGATATAGCTGTATTCAGTTAGACACCTTATGTTGCTCCCATGAAACTCAGTACTAGGAACACTCTTTCAATACACTTATGAAGTAGATAGATACTTTATTGGTAAATACTTCGCAGCATTAACTAAATTGCATATTCACAGATATAAAATAAAAATACTATGTACATGTATACATCTTATCATTACAAAAATACGTAGTTCGTCGTAAGGGGGAACTTGTACATTATTTTTGGCCGTTGACTATTCTGGCTGAAGCAATAAAAAAAACTGTTTTAAGTCTATTTGTCTTGCAAAGTGGCAAAGCAAAGGTACGCTCGTGCCTTAACCTATGAGAGCTTACATAGCGGGGTGGTAAAAGTGTGCTTAATTTGTGCTGAGGATCGTTCATTATATTGCGAAATGTTGCTGTACACATATTTTCATGGCGGTCTTTCACAGTTGGAAGATTCATAATAGCTAAGGCCTGTTCGTATTGCATACCAGGACAAATGATTCTCATGGATCTTTCCTGAATACGTTTTAGTTCTTGGTGGAGGTATTCAGGGAGACAGTAATGAAAAACTTGCACTGCATAATCGATTACGGATCGTACACATGCTGCATAAAAGAGGCAAAGGTCTTTTGGTGCAACGTGACCTCTTTTTAGCTGAACAAGGAAATAGGCTCTCTTTGCTGCTTTCTTGGTAATCTCAGTTATGTGAGCGTTCAATCCATTTCAAATCTTCGGAGATGAGCCTTTCAGGTCAAGGTCACAGTGTTAACCACCAAAAGAGAACCACAGAAGTGTTACTGTGTTACAACTTGCAGTTATCAGATTGCAGTGGATTTCAGACAGTAGTTGAAAAAAAAATTCCTCTTTTCTTATCCAGAACAAAACTAAGAGCTAAGAGCGCGTCCACAAGAAAACCAGGCAGAACCACAAGAGTTTGGCTTGTTGAACCGATTTTATGTGTTTACCATCTATTGAAACTGGCTCGAAATCCATTGGTCCTGAAGAGAAACCAATTCGCAGCTCTTTGCATTTGTCTGTGTTTAGTATAAGTCTGTTTTTCTTCAACCACCCTATTACTTGGTTCGTGGTATTTTGAGCTCCACTGGGGTGAACTTTCTTCACAACTTCTGAGGCCGTAGTATCGTGGACAAAATTCCATAGGGAGGCGTTGGTGATCGCTAAATCGTCTATTATAGTCAAGAAAAGTCAGGGACCTGATTTGGTACCTTGCGGGACACCAGATGGAAGAGAGCCCCACTCAGATACGCACCCATCAGACATCTTAACTGTCTGATAACGGTCTGACAGGAAATCAATTATCCAGTTGATGACGCTCGGTACTATGTCGAGTTGGCATAACTTATTGACGAGTATACCAGGGTCGATCAAGTCAAATGCCTTCTTATAATCGAACATATGTAACCTTGCTGTTGAGCCAGTCCCGTCAGTCCCTTTAAACCACTCATGGAGCATCTCTAAGAAGGCAAAGGTTGTTGAAGACTTTGGTATTGCGCCAAACTGGGCAGGATCCAATTTACTCAACACAGCTGGTTTCCAATGTTGGGTGACAATAAAGTCCTCTGCGACTTTAGAAATACTCTGCGTTAGGGAAATTGGTCTCAGATCTTTCTTAATATCCTTTATGGGTTTATTTTTCGGTAATGGAGTGACGTCTGCGCATTTCCATGATCTCGGTAGCTTTTGTTCTTTAAAGGAGGCATTTAGGATGGTTGACACAGGGTAGGCTAGAGACTGCATACTCCTTAATAATCCAATTCGGAATGCCATCAGGTCTACCTGCTCTCGCTGCATTAAGATTTAAAAGACACCTAAAGACACCATACTCCGTAGTAACTAGGAACTGTGGGCTCTGGTCTTCGAGAGGAAGCTTCGGAATCTTTCCTGGTAAACGACTCTTCCAGGGGCTCTAATAACACGGTTGGCCATCTCGCACATGGGTAAACCTTCTAACTCTTCAATTTCAAGAGGAGGAATGAGGTTACTTGATGATTTTAGTGCTCCGCTAGGCCTTTTTACCTCCTTCCACCAAGCTTTAGGGTCCTTTTCTTTCATTCCATCGACCTTGGATTCATAGAAGGTCGCTTTGCAATTTTTCCGCTTTCGGTTTACGGCATTTCTGTAGGTCTTAAAAAGGATTGACTGAGGTCCATGATCGTGAAAGGCTCGTTGTCTTTTAGAGATTAGTGACTTCAGTTCACTCGTCATCCAAGGGGCATCGGTGGTGTTGATTTGAACTCTTTTCAGGGGCATTACAAGGTCCAAACCAGTACAAACAACAGATTGGAATGCCTGGAGGTATTCTTCACAGTTATTGAGTCCGCCAAAAAGTACATACCAATCGATGTTAGCAAGATAGCGACCGAGCTCAGCTTTACGGCTGGCACGCAGATCGCGTTTAAGGATGAATTTCGTTGTCTTCTCTGTCTTCTTCTTTGTCTTTGGAGAACATAGCACTGTATTGTGATCAGACAAACCAAACGGTGGATAGGACGAGGGATTATCATAGAATACATGAAGGTTGGTTAGCATGAGGTCAAGGATTGCGTTTTTCCTGGTTGTAACTTTGACAGTTTGCTTCAGGCGAAAATGATTGAGTATAGGCTGAACATCAAGGCGATTAAAGTCTCCACAAACAATAACAGCACAGTTTGGGTACTTGGATTCGGCCAAGGAGAGGGAGTTGAAAAAGTGATCTCGGACGTTACCGTTATTTGTAGTCGCTGGAGCAGGAGGATGATAAACAATAGCCAAAACAATGCAAGAGAACCCTCGTGGAAAGTGTTTGGGTCTAAGGTGGACCCATAAGATTTCATGATCGGCGCAACGGGTGAGATCTTTGAGTACATAAGATTTGCTATAAGTGTCTTTAACGTACAGGCAAACACCACCATGTTGGACACCTTGTCTATCTCGACGAGTGATTGAATAATTTGGAATCTCAACAACGCTGTCCGCGATGTGCTCTTTTACCCATGTCTCAGTGATGCATAATTAATCGATGTCCAATCAAACAGCAAACTCAGCAACTTCAAAGAATTTTGGTGTTAGAGACATAACGTTGGTCAGCATTATTTTTGGAACATTGCACTCCTTGCAATTTGGCTCAATTTGCTTGAATTCACGCGCGATGGATGGGTGACTTTGAAAACAACGAGCGGAGGTGAAAACAACGAGCGGAGGTGACAGTATCAGTTTGAGCATTGAACCTGTGAGCGAAATCCTTAATTTAATTTAATTTAATATAAATTAAATTAAATTTAATTTAATAATAAGTTCTTATATAGCGCATTAAAATTGAACTCTATGCACTTTACATGAACCCTTCAAGGATTTCATATCCTGCGCGCTGTTCTGTCCAGAGATTGTTTGTATCTGAATAAGATTAGGTCTGTCGCCGCTTGATCTTGATTAATTAACTTGAGTTGGCGAAGCAGGGCAGCTTGAATAGTAATGAGCATTACATAATGTCGATATTTTGTACTTCCTCGCTCTAACACGTTTTCCAGCTCTGGTACGGCGGGTCTTGAGAATTCCATATTCCTTAAGAGTAAGGAAAACGTAGCGAGGAACGGCAAGGCTAGAACAAAGAGCGCGAAGTTCACTGCTAGAATATGTCGTTATTCTATTGTTGTTTATGCCGAGTAATTTAATTCCAGTAACTTGATCTTCAGCAGAGCGGGAAACAATTCCATTTAATAGTTGGTCAGGTCCTGGGTTTGCTTCGACGTCCATGAATATCGTTAGATCTTGAACGAATAGTTTCCGTTTCATCGTCAGAGTTATTTCATCGTGTTCTCCAGCGCTTCGAACAGGATAGTTGACATTGTAATTTCGCGATAGAACTGCACGTGTGAAGTTTAGTGGAGGAAGACCGCACAATGTTGCTCATTTTTTACAGCATCGGTATTGCAGCTCGGAGGAGAGCACACAGAATGGTCAATAACTATTTTAACTTGCCGATACGAGGCATTATGAATCAATTGAACCTGGTGGATAACCAAAATCCAACGAAACAATAGAGCAATCTTTGAGTCCAGGCAGCCATGACGGCGCATACATTATTTTTGAAAGATCTGGTGAAGTTACAGCCAAGCCGGTTAAGTTGTTGCCTTCATGTACCTCTAACCACAGGCGGTTCAAGGGTTCTGTGTGTTATTTTGGGGCCTAAGAGTTATTAAATCCAATCTTAAACCCCACAATCACATAAAATGCAGTATTCTTCAGCTGCCTGAGCTCTAACCTCTAGCCAGGATTGTATTTGCATGAATTTTAAAAGTCCTTTGAAGTGTGATAAATGAATTATGTTACAGGGAAGAAAGGAGAAAGTGAACCAGAAGAGATCCTGGCCTTGTGGTTCACTGACCGCAAAAAAATTTCCTTTCTTATATTTTAAATCACAGGATGCAGAGTATGAATTAACATCATATTCCGATTGTGTCTTTTAAGGTTACCATTTGTATAGTTTCAGTTTAAAAAGAAACTTTAATCGTCAAAACCGAAATTTGACAATCAAAAGAAACATCGCGTATGCACCCTACTCTTAACTCAGAACGTTCAGCAGGTGCAACGAAAGCAAATTCAATTATTTAATATCACTATACATGAAAATAACATAAATGCAGACCAACCTTGTCATTATTGTTTTTCTTGTATGTTTCAAAAGTGGCATCATTAAGAGAAAAACGTATCTTGTAATGTGTGGTCCATTCTGTTACATCATATTTTGGATTTCCCTGAGTAGCCACTGCACAGATGATATACTCATACAGCAGGTCAATTTGTAGGTAGTCGTTAGTATTGTTTTTATCCTTGGGTGCCCATGCCTTATTTTTATTCAGTCGACCATATTGAGCTTGATACCTACTATTAAATATTGAGGTGGCTGTGAAGCTGCTGTCTGGAATTTTACCACCGTCAGCCAGACCAATGGTAGTCATATCACAAGCTGCAGATAAAAATAACAACAATTATCAGCCTTCATATTTTTTCAATGTACATCTTCTGCAGCATCTAAAGGATCCCACCTCAAATTACCGGTTACCATCCCTATCATATATAATTACAATATATCGAATGCAAATATTCTTTTCAAAGTGAGTGTTTGAGCACTTCACGATAAATTTACGATAATTTCTTTTTGCGTTAACAGAGAAAGTTGTAAATGGCTAAATTAGTTAAAAACCAAACTTTTACGGTTTAGATGTCTTTAAAGCAATATTTCAAAATGAATTCTTTTGTGCTAGATGAAGCAACTTTCAGGGTTTTCAATCCAATGTAGACTTTATGAGCAGTATATTGAAACAAAAATGTGGGTCACTTAATTTGGCTTATTTTCTCTCATTATAATCCTTCAACTGTGATTAAAGTTCAAATTTTTTCCAATGGGCCATCCATCAACCTCAAATCATATTATGATTACCGAAAAGAAAACTGTCCCCGAAGGAAAATAAAGAGAAAAAAGGAAAGCTTTTTCTTTACTTATTTTGGTGGTCAAATTTTCTAACTTGGGGACGTGTTTTGTAGAAGGTGATTATAAATATTAATTATCAGTCTGAATTTCTGGCCCAAAACTATAGTGGGATACATGAGTAAACAGAATTTTTCTGTAATGAAATTATAACTTTAGATGTTATAATTATTGACCTATCTTTTCTGTTGACTTAACTTAATTTTTGGATACTCTTAATACTTGAGGTAACAAATGGCAATCTTCAAAGAAACTGAGCTTTAAAGTCTTAATCTCCATAAGCATGCAGGAGTACATTATAAGTTCATCACTCACCTGACATTTTTTCTACCCCAAACACCTCTATTCTCATACACACCCCGCCCTGGTAAACTTTTGGCAGGAATCGCAGATATCTCGTTAACACTCCATAAATAGCATGCTTCACTGCTGAGTTTCTGTCGTCATTTCCCATCAAAACCTAACAAAATAACAAAATACTTAATTTATCTGACCATAATGAGTTTTTCTTGTATGTGGGTAGAGATGAGAGCATGTACAGACAATGATATCCATAGGCAAAAACAACAATCACTGGAATATTACTGAAGTACATCTATTTAAAACTTTTATCTCATGCAATCAGGAATTTCATATTATTAGGACAGTTAAAAAAACTCTATCAGTGACTTAAAACAGTCCATGAAAATATTTGTAATGTAATTTCTTTCTTTCTTAGCAGTATTAATAATAATAATTTTTATTTATATAGCGCTCATATCCTGAGCTCATGGCGCTTTACAATACTGTGCAGGAAATTCTACCAGACTACTAGTGGTAGTTTACAATCAATAAAGACGAATTTTACAGATGCCCCCTTCCCCCAATTCCCAGTAACCAGGCTAGACCACATCACAGTAATCTCGCGATGTGCGTTCTTTAACGTCCCCTGCCCAATCAAATTATCTAATTAAAGATGCAGGAGACGGGACCTACGATTTATTCGTCCGTATTTGTCATATACCTTAGCTTTTCCACCCTCCCTGTAGTCTGTCCAAGTTGTTCCATTTGTGGATACTTGCAGTGTGTAGTTGTTCACCCACTGATCTGCTTGAGAATTCCCTTGAGTTGAGACCGCACAGATGATATGAAGTGTCTGTAGATCGATCTGTAGATAAGGATTAGTGTCATTGGTTCCTGCACACCATGATGATCCAGATGAGTAGTTCAGACGACCATTCTTGGCTGGTGTGCTGGCATTTTGTACAGAAGAAGAAGTTATGTGACCATCTTGAATTGTTCCACTTCCCACTCCAAGATTCAAATCAGTGCAGACTCCTTCAGAACCAAAAACTTCAATTGAATTGTATAGCATATTTAAAGTAATTATTGTTACAGGGATAAAGGTTGAATGTGCCAAGAAACACATGCATGGTTTGGACCTCTATGAGGTGTGTCTAATACGATGTCCATGTCACAGATAGTCTGTAGGGCGTAAAACATCATTGATCAATTCCATTACAAATAAGGAAGAAATCTCATTCTAATCAAAACTGCTGCATGGAAATACAATAAGTAGGAGTCATTTCTTTAAATGTCCATGTTGGAAAAAATAAGGAAAGATTTTATTTTCTAGAGAAACTGTTGTGGTGCACTGGAGAGCAAACGAAGCAATTGTTGATAAAGGTTATATTACAATAATTGGAGTATGTGGTTCCTGTGTGGTGTCCCTTTCTGGTAAAAGACATTGTTTTGCTGGAAAAAGTCCAGAGAAGAGCGTCGAGACTGGCTCTTGGCCGAAAGAGGGGCGAAATGGACTACGAGGAACGTTTCTCCATTTTAAAGTGGTCACCATTAAAGAATCGAAGACTGTATTTTTCTCTGATCGAATGTTATAAATGTATATTTTCTCTCAGTAATCTCGAATGCCAAGACTTTTTCCAGTTAGCGTCAAATCGAACAAGAAGTAATCATAATTACAAGCTGAGGTTTCAAGCATCCAGTTGTAACTATCACAAATATTCATTTTTTTGTGAGAATTTTAAAAGAACGGAACGATTTACCTGAGTGGGTTGTAGGGGCGGGAAATATTCCATGTTTTAAGCGTTCTTTAGGTTCATTTTTAAATATTTCGTAGTATTAGAATCTTAATATTAGAATATTTTTAAGATTTTTCTTTTGGGAGTTTTTTTACATAGGGCCAACCTTCTAAACTCCCTTTTTAAAGCATTCCTTGTACATTTTTCTTTGTTTTCAAATGCTTTGAATAAACGTATGTATGTATATAAATGTATGTATGTCTGTATGTATGTAGGTATGTATATGTATGTATGTATGTATGTATGTATGTATGTATGTATATGTCTCTTTGTATATGTATGTATGTATGTATGTATGTATCTTTGTATATGTAAATAAGGTTATATTACATCACTTGTCACGTTACTTGTTTCCTCATTTGGCCATTAAATACAGTTCCTGTCGTCCACTATGTACAGGACTTACATGTCTTAACGGGTATAATATAGATAAACTATCACCGCGGTAAAAAAAAAAAAAAAAGATTTGAAACCCTTCCTTGGGGCAAAGAGAGGTTCACTTTTAGTGTAAATGTGCAGTTTCTAGAGTGCAAGGCAGGAATGTACAGGCTAATCAAAAGGAAAGAGCTGAGTTAACTGTTCATGCTGGAATAGGAATAAACCATGATGATTGGTCCATACCTCACTATGCATACCCTTGATGAAAGATACAGTGGTAAAAACAATGGACTATCTTTGGAACTAGCTTTGTATTTGAATTGTAGTAGGTTAAATTAAACGAAAGCCTTTTCACTTAAATGTTTAACTAAAATCATTGAGCAGATAAAACAGCTAGAATAATTTCCGAGAGTGGTTTAGTCTGAAATTAAAGCAAATGTTACCAAACGATAGATTCAATGGTACAACATTCGTTTCAGACTCTCCGTCTGTTTTCTAAATAATTTAAAGTTAAAACTGTCCACAATGACTTTGGTAACTTTTCTTATTCTTCCTAACTAAGCTATTTAAAAAAGCACAAACAGATTTTAAACTTTCCCGTTCATTTTGAGATCATATTTTAATAAAAAATTACAAAACCCGGAGTAGGTCTCTTATCTTTTGAATACTGATGGTATCTTCCCTAATAGGCGATGAAGTTAAGTTGGGACGTTGCGGAAAGGTTTTAGGCTTTGGCATTCAAAACTGAAAGATATCTCCAACCAATTTTGCTAAATGTAAAAATTTCAATAGAAAAAAGCCGTTCTAGTAGATTTCTTAGCGGAGCTCGCAGCGCCCAAAGCGCGGGCAGTATAGCCACATACTGACAGAAAATGATAGTAAACCAGAAACCCATCCAGCCGAAACAATTTGGTTAACCACCAAACTTTGTATCGGGTATCTCATTTTACTTCAGTTTTTCAGAAGTGAAGCCTTTCTCTTTAATTTGATTAAACTCTGTTTTCTTTATCATCCACCCACTAAAAAACTGTTCTGTTGAAGGACGATCTTCCCGTAATTAAACTCGTAATTGTAGGCATAATCATTCTGGTTCTTTTGGCAGACATTTCGTTCGTATTAGAAAATGAAAACAAGGAAGACCCTCTTGCGGAGTTTTTCGCAATAGGGACCTTCCCGCTGGTAAATTACATATGAATATTAAATGAATTTTTACCTCCTTCCTTGGTACTCACTTCCAGTGGAGAAACAGGAGGATGTGACGGAACTGAAATAAACACAGTTAAATAATATTTGCCAGTAAGTTATCGATTACATTATTAATAACAGCGTTATCGAATAACTGAACTTGGTGTTTTTCTTCCCTCTCAATAAATGAGCAGTTTCCCAGAATCGTTGTATACCGCGGTGACATTTATCTCCAAAACTTTAGGCTTTAATTGGCTAAAGACTCACAGTATAAGTCATTTAAGACTAAAAACTCTTCCAATGTGCATGCAAATTATCATCACAGGTTGAATTTTTTCTGTCACTTCCATACCATTTGGCACAATGTAAAAGGTCAAGTTATATCAGGAGATAATTTGTTCCATGTAGTGAGAATAGGATACCATAGATGATACAATACTTGGTGATCAGGTAACATCGGGTCGACACCAGTAGATATCAACACCTGTGACAAGTTGATTCCCAAATTTTCTTCTGTCCAACTTTAAATCTTTATTAAACCAGTTAACCATGGCAGTGGATCAGTAAGCATCATGGATAACAGTGTATGTACCGTATTCACCTACTCTGTAGCTCCCCTTCGCTGAATACCGTAAACAATAATTTTGTTTCTGTCTCAAAAGGAACAAAGTGGTCAAATGCATTGGTTACCTTTATTTATAAGTACTCCATATACTTCCACTCTCAGACTTTTCCACCCATGATATTGTGTCGGCACAAAGCGGATGAACCTTGCACTTGCAAATTCATCAAGACTATTGATAACAATGCTGTCTTTGTCTGTATTTCCAGGAAAGACCTGGAGTAAGCAGCACAAAAAGAGATACCATAAAATTGTTTTAGACTTTTATGCATGTTCAGTAATCACTAATATCAATAGTTCATTGATGGGCATGAACTTCCAGCTAATTATGACAGATAAAAATGTTGTTAGCACTCTGAAACATAATTTTGTTTTCTTACCGTGTATCTGGGTGGCTTCTGGATAGTAAGTTACCAAATTTTTGAAATAGGTAAGTTACAGTGTTGAGGGTATAGGAAAGAGGAGATTATGCCCATTGATTTCATCTCAAAACATTCTGTAGCCCGCAGAACGAGCGTAATCTTTAATGATGAGAGTTCAGAATTTAAGGAAGTTTATTGTCTATGATATAGTTGTATTCAGTTACACACCTTATGTTGCTCCCATGAAACTCAATACCAGGAACACTCTATCAATACACTTGCGCTCAAAGGTCCGATGAAGTTGCAGCTAAGTTATGTTGTTCCCTACATGCACCTCTAACCACAGGCGGCCCAATGGTTCTGTGTGTTATTTTGGGGCTTATGAGTTATTAAATTCAATCTTAAACCCCACAATCACACACATGCAGTATTCTTGGGCTGCCTGAGCTCTAACCTCTAACCAGGATTGTATTTGCATGACTTTTAAAAGGCCGTTGAAGTGTAATAAATCCATTACAACAGGGTCTTACAGAGCCTCTTTCAAAGCACCTATTCCAGAGGAGTCATCTGTGTGTCACAGTAACACTCATATGTACAATTACCTTTAATTTACAAGTCAATTACAGTACAGGCTATCTCTAACTTCCTGTGAAAGCATAGATAAATGTACATGCCATCTACTGACTACGGTATGAAATATTACAAGGAAGAAAGGAGAAAGTCAACCAGAAGAGATCTTGGCTTTGTGATTTATTGGCCACGAAAAAGGCCCTTTCCTTCCCACATATAAATCGCACCAATTCACACAAGATAAGCGTAAATTGAACGTTTATAGCAAACACAGGTGTGCAAATAAAAGAAAGGATGGTTAGCATGTTCAATTTCTACGATTATCGTCTTGTTTCCTTGAGGGACATTAATACACTCATACAATTAAGTACCTTGCTCCTGTTTATACATGTAGTAATCTAAATTTAAAAGGATTACTTGCAATTACTGAAAATTAGCTGCATGATGCAGAGTATGAATTAACATCATATTCTGATTGTGCCTTTTAAGGTTACCATTTGTATAATTTCAGTTCAAAAATAAACTTTTATAATCGAGACTGAAATTTGAGAATTAAAAGAAATATCGCTCAAGCACCTTACTCTTCTTAACTTAGAGCATTCCGCAGGTGCAACGAAAACATTATTTTAATCACTGTAAATGAACATCACATACATGTGGACCAACCTTGTCGTTACTGTTTTCTTTGTATGTGTCAAAACTGGCATCATTAAGAGAAAAACGTATCTTGTAATGTGTGGTCCATTCTGTTACATCATGTTTTGGATTTCCCTGAGTAGCCACTGCACAGATGATATGCTCATACAGCAGGTCAACTTGTAGGTAGTCGAAAGTATTGTTTTCATCCTTGGGTGCCCATGCTTTAGTTTTATTTAGCCGACCATATTGAGCTTGATACCTACTATTAAATATTGAGGTGGCCGTAAAGCTGCTGTCAGGAATTTTACCACCGTCAACTAAACCAATGGCCCTCATATCACAAGCTGCAGATAATAATAACAACAATTATTAGCCTTCATATCTTTCCAATTTATATCTTCTGCAGTATCTACAGGATCCCACTACAAATTACCGGTTACCATCCCTATCATATCTAATTGCAATATATCGAATGCAAATATTTCCTTTCAAAGTGAGTGTTTGAGCACCTCACGATGAATTTACGTTTATTTTTTCTTTGCGTTAACAGATCAAGTTGCATAATGGCTATATAAGTGAAAAACCAAACTTTTCCTGTTGAAATATCTCTGAAGCAATATTTCAGAATGAATTTTTTGTGCCAGATAAAGCAACTTTCAGGGTTTTCGATCCAATGTAGACTTCATGAGCAGTATATTGAAACAACAATGTTGATCAGTTAATTTGGCTTATTAACTCCCATTATAATCCTTCAAGTGTGATTTGACTTGAATCTTCTTTGAAGATTGCCATTTTGTTAGCTCAGGTATTGAGAGTATCCAAAAATTAAATTAAGTCAACAGAAAAGATGAGTCAATAATTATGATATCTTAAGTTATAATTTCAGTACAAAAAGATTTTTTCCAGTTATGTATCCACGACTGTTTTGGGCCAGAAACTCAGACTGCTAATTAATAGTTATAATCACCTGCTACAAGACTGACAGAGACACTTCCCTAAGTTAGAAAATTTGATCACCAAAATACGTAAAAAGAAAAGCTTTACTTTTTTCCCTTTATTTTCCTCTGGGTAGAAAATTTTCTTTTCTGGCAATCATAATATAATTTGAGGTTGATGGATGGCCCATTTAAAAAAAAGTTGAGCTTTAATCTCCAAAAGCATGCAAGAGTAAATTACAAGTTCCACACTCACCTGACGTTTTTTCTACCCCAAACATCTCTGTTCTCATACACACCCCGCCCTGGTAAACTTTTGGCAGGAATCGCAGATATCTCGTTAACACTCCATAAATAGCATGCTTCACTTCTGAGTTTCTGTCATCGTTTCCTATCAAAACCTAACAAAATAACAGACTCAATTTATCTGGCCATAAATGATCTTTTCCTATATGTAGGTGGAGATAAGAGCATGTACAGACAATGATATCCATAGGCAAAAGCAATAATCATCACTGGAATATTACCGAAGTACATCTATTTAAAACTTTTGTCTCATGCAATCAGGAATTTCACAGTATTAAAGCAGTTAAAAGACCCTTATTAGTGGCTTAAAACAGTCCATGAAAATATTTGTAATGTAATTTCTTTCTTTCTAAGCAGTATTTGTCATCTACCTTAGCTTTTCCACCCTCCTTATAATCTGTCCAAGTTGTTCCATTTGTGGATAATTGCAGTGTGTAGTTCTTCACCCACTGATCTGCTCGAGAATTCCCTTGAGTTGAAACCGCACAGATGATATGAAGTGTCTGTAGATCGATCTGTAGATATGGGTTAGTGTCATTGGTTCCTGCACACCATGATGATCCCGATGTGTAGTTCAGACGACCATTCTTGGCTGGTGTACTGGCATTTTGTACAGAAGAAGAAGTTATGTGACCATCTTGAATTGTTCCACTTCCCACTCCAAGACCCAAATCAATGCAGACTCCTTAAAAACCGAAAACTTCAATTGAATTGTATAGCATATTCAAAGTAATTATTGTTACAGGGATAATGGTTGAATTTGCCAACAATGTCCATGTCACAGATAGTCTGTAGGGCCTAAAACATCAATGATCAGTTTCATTGCAAAATTAATAAGGAAGAAATCTCATTCTGATCAAAACTACTGCACGGAAATACAATAAGTAGGAGCCATTTCTTAAGGTGTCCATGTTGGCGAAAATAAGAAAAGATGTCATTTTCTAGAGAAACCGTTGTGGTGCACTGGAGGGCAAATGAAGCAAATGTGGATAAAGGTAATTTTACAATAAGTTTATCTTACGTCACTTGTCATGTTATTGTTTCCTTATTTGGTCATTAAATACAGTTGCTGTTCTCCACTTTAGTTTAGGACTTACATATCTTAAGAGGTATAATATAGATAAGCTGTCACAGAAAATTTGAGAAAAGAACAGGTTTGAAACCCTTCCTTAGGGCAAAGAGAGGTTCACTTTTAGTGCAAATGTGCAGTCGCTAGGGTGCAAGGCGGGAATGTACAGGCTAATCAAAAGGAAAGAGCTGAGTTAATTGTTCATGCTGGAATAGGCGTAAACCATGATAATTAGTCCATAACTCATTATGTATACTCTTGATGAAAGATACAAAGGTAAAAACAATAGACTATATTTGGAACTAACTTTGTATTTGAATGGTAGCGAATTAAATGGAAATCTTTCCACTACTCTGTATAGTTAAAGTTATTGAGCAGATAAAACAGCTAGAATAGTTTCCAAGAATGCTTTAGCTTGAAATTAAAGCAAATGTTACCAAACAATAGCAGTCACTGAAACAATATTGGCTTCAGACTCTCCGTCTTCTTTTCGAAATAATTTAAGTTTAAAGTTGTCGAAAATTGACTTTCGTAAATTTTCCCCTTCTTCCTAATTAAGCCTTTTATTAACACACACAGGTTTTAAACTTTCCCGTTCGTTTTGAGATCATATTTCAATAAATATTGATATTGATTTTGTCCGCACTCAGGCGATGAAGTTAGGTTGGGAAAGTCCGAAAAAGGCTTTGGCATTCAAAACTGAAAGGTATCTCCAACCAATTCCGCTAAATGGGGAGTTCGCAGCGCTAAGTGCACGCAGCGTAGTTCCATACTTATAGAAAATGGTTATAAAAACGGAAACCCATGAAGCCGAAAAAAATTTGATCAAGGATCAAAATTTGGTAGTGTATCACCGTTCGTCCGTAAGTAAAAGGTACTACTTTTAGCGTGCGTGGCCAACTGCTTTGCGGACTCGTAACTAGCTAGGGTAATACGCAAGTGTGAATGTGTGCGTATCTTAGAAAATCCTACATGCTAGGAAACTCAAATAAAAAATGATGAAGTTCGCATACTCGCATGTCACACTTCGGTGTACAACACCGAGGCACACAGTTAGGCATTAGACGAGGGCTTCACGTAGGCTTGAAGATGTCAAGCCGCACAAGCAAAGAGTTTGCAACCCGCGTTTGAGCGGAAAATCAATACCGACTAGGTTGTAAATGAAAACTCCATTGATTCTCGCTATTATGCAATTCTAATCAACGTACTTGTAAAACAATAGTACTTATAGGTAAAGCTATTTCAACCGGAAGAAACTCATTTTATCTGAGTTTATGATCAAAGGATTTGAGTAAAAATAGACAGGTTAGGGAAAGAAGAAGTAACAGCTGCGAGCGAGTCGCGAAAACGCGAAAGAGAGCGAAAAACGACATAAGAAAAATGGGCAGGGACACGGCGAGAGGAACGCGAAAAGGACATGAAAACGACGAGCAACGTGAGAAGGAAGAAAAAAGACCTACAGAAAACAGAGTGAAAAGGATCGAAGTCAACAAAAAAGAGAAAGCGAACTAAGAACTGTGGTAATGGCCTTGCCGAAAAGTGAAAAAAATTAAGTTGATTCAGCGATGTTTTTGTTTACAAGAAATCTGTCGCGGTAATTTGATTTTGACATGTGATAATTTACGGACTGCCAAAATGTGATGGAAACAAACCCATGGGGCTCATGGATATATTTCCGTACTGCGAAAAGAGTGAACAGTATTGTTTGGACATGGCAATTTCTCATAGCTCTGTTTTTATGCTTTCTACTCTATTCACTCGAACTACAGAAAATAGTTTGTCTAATTAACAAATCATGTGGCCACTTTCTCCCCGCTCAATATCTCGAGGAAAAATTACGTGATATTTAGGGGTGTTACGAAAACTAAGACCCTCGAAAACAAAGACCTAAGACCTAAGACTCATCTTAGTTTTCAAGATTACGAAGACCAAGACCCCTTAAAATTGAATCCATCGAAATATAAAGTCAAATTGTAACCAAAACAGGTCTAATCTGTCAAATTATCTCCTGTCCGATCCTTTCCACCGAGTTTTGGGTCAAATTTAACGGTAAATTTAACGGTAAATTTAGGGGACGGTACAAAACGTGGACCCCTGTTCTGGGCCCCCTTTTGGACCTCCTTTTGGACCCCCTTTTGGACCCAGTTTTGAACCCCCTACTGGACCCCCTAAGTAGATTAAGAAAGGATGAAAACAATAAATACCTGGTGCGACTTAGTAGGTCGTCATCAAAGTGGCATTTCATGCTACAAAAATTTGCCTTAATCTTCAAATAGTGCTACTAGAAATGTTAATTCTCCCGTGCTATTGTGGGTGCCATTTTGTTTATAAGTTAGAGTGGGGACCTCGGCACAAGGCTACAAAACTTCCGGTGTTTCCTCTGATCGGCCGCTCCGATCAGCTTTTTTTCCGCCATTTCTAGTGGCACTTTTGAAGATTCAGGCAAATGTTTGTAGCATGAAATGCCATTTTGATGACGACCTCCTAAGTCGCACTAGGTATTTATTGTTTTCATCCTTTCTTAATCTAGTTAGGGAGGTCCAGAAGGGGGTCCAGAAGGGGTCTAGAATGGGGTCCAGAGGGGGGGTCCACGTTTTGTACCGTCCCGTAAATTTAGGGTTTTCGTAATTTCAGAAACTGAAACCCCCCTTAGTTTGTGGGGGGGAGCGTTGCGTGACGAGACTAAAAATGACTCCGAGGGAGACAAGCGTAATGGCTGTTGTTTACAGTTTTTAAATTCATGAGTAATTTTCCATATTATCCGTTTAAAACTCGTGAATCCGTTTATGTAACGTACTAGGTGGTTTGCTTTGCAACCAATCTCTAGAGACACAGGTAACAATGGTGAAAGGAACAAATGCTGGTGGACGAACAAAAGAAGGAATGAGATATCTATTGTTTACGTCCACCAACATGGCGGCAATAACATAACGTGCAAACCACCTATAGGTGGTTTCCAACCAATCTCCAGAGACACAGGTAACGATGGTGAAAGGAACAAATGCTGGTGGACGAACAAAAGAAGCTAATGAGATATCTATTGTTTACGTCCACCAACATGGCGGCAATAACATAACGTGCAAACCACCTTAGGTGGTTTGCAACCAATCTCCAGAGACACAGCTAACATTTCAAACTTTTCATACGATATTTGAAAACCATATTTTATTAAAATTTGACTCACGCTTATTTGGCGTACTTCGTTGTGTGTTGATTATGTGGTAAACCCAAAAGCCATTCATGACTCTGAATGTACTCAACTTGATATAACCGATATGAAAGCATTTTTCAAGGGAAAGGATGTAACGTTGTTCGGTTAAAATTACTTCAAAGGCCATAAATTACACCAAGTTTACATATGTAAACAACTGCATAAACACTCATATCATAGCTGTATTTAGAGGCATATATATTTGGGTAATGTGCTTCTGCCTTATTTTTGATTATGTTTCTTTTTAAACGTAACCTTTTAATGTCCTCCCTGAAATGCTTGCAAATAATCAAAATTTATGTTTTAATTCAAGTGTGAAAAGATTAAACTGAAGTGGCGCAGGAAAATCAGGCGAGCAGGTGTTAGTAAACTACTTAATGTATTAGCATTCTCCTCGATCTGTAATTTAATTGCTCTGGTTTTTGTTTACAAAGCTTATTTTACATTACCGTGTGCCAATCAATAATTAAAATCTCAGTCAATAGATATGCAATGTTTTAACTGTTACAGTAGTTTAAAATTCCGTCTTTAAGTTTTTGGCGTTTACTGTTTTAAAATTTTAAAATGGTATTGCTTTTTCATCCTTGTAAAGTGATATTACACATTTCTATTTTTAAAACCTTTATCATGAAGTCAACTTAATATCAATGGTATTGAAGCTTCATTCTGTACAAGAACACTTTACTGAAGTATAATAATATTTATTTGCTGTCCTTCTGACACAAATGTTGTTCATTGAAAGCTGAGATACAGAAGTTTTCAAAGTTGCCAGAGATAAAGAAGTGAATTCTTTACATCTTCTCATAATTCTCGCAAACAATACAGCTAAACGTATATGTGAACGATCCTTCGCAGTAAAGCACTATTTGAGCAATAGTGAAAATCAGACCTGAAAAAAATTTCAGGCCTGTACGGGATTCGAACCACTGACCTCTGCGATACTAGTGCAGCGCTCTACCAATTGAGCTAACAAGCCAACTGGGAGCAGGCCATCAAATTAATTCGACATAAACCCGTAGATGATAAATCAAACAACAACAAACATATGAAACATATGTATGAACTGCGCTGCACTAGTATCGCAGAGGTCAGTGGTTCGAATCCCGTACAGGCCTGAAATTTTTTTCAGGTCTGATTTTCACTATTGCTCAAATAGTGCTTTACTGCGAAGGATCGTTCACATATACGTCTCATAACCGCAGTTCATACATATGTTTCATATGTTTGTTGTTGTTTAATACAGCTAAAGTTTACTACAATTTCAAGCTGTCAATTGAATTAAAACTTTGAGGGGATTGTTCATTATTGGCACTGCAAAGAATGCTACAAATAATCTGTGTGCAGGGAATGACAATTATGCCTTAATGCTTGACATGCTTCACTCAAGAATGTCACTTTTGTAAACTTACCATTTCAGACTGAAATGTCTTTAAACAACATTGTTTGGCATAGCTGTTCTCTGTTGAACTTTGCAGCCCAAAAAGCTACTTATAGCACTGAACTTCAAATTTACATTCATGCAATACTCTATTTGTATAAAAATTATAACACAAACTGTACACATTATGTTTGCCCCTTACATTTCTTGGTAACAATAATTAAGACTGTTGGGAAAGTAAATAAGCAAATGAACAGAGGACTGTGAATTGAGTGGAAGCTTAATAAACTTTACAATTTGATGGAAAAAAATTCACAAAAAAACTTATGAACTTAGGAAAACTTCATTGCCTCCAATGCCTTTCATGTTTTTGACCAAAAAAAAATTTAATCAGATGTAAGGTTTGCCTACAATGAGGCAAATTACCAGTGTGGTCCTGATTCTTCTCATGGATGTCAGCCAATAATGAGAGAATATTGACCGGCAATAGGGCATTTTGATTGGTTGATTTTAGTTATTGGCCCTCTGACTGCCCGAGTCGTGTAATAAAAGATAGATATTTACTGAAAATTGATGGCCATAAGAAAAAGATACAGTAACTACACTTCATCAAAAGTATCACTTTTAATTGGCATTTGTATAATTTATATATGACGCTCTATAAACTGCTCCACGCGGTTTATATAAAATGTTAAAATTAAATGTTAATAAATGTTACTAAAATGTAATAATTTTAGAAATTTCTCTGTTTTTCAGCTCTGAAATTATACTAAAACAATTATTCGCCTCAGGTTCGGTGAATATTGTCGAATAATCCCCTTGACTTCGTCTCGGAGATTATTCGACGATATTCACCAAACCTGAGGCGAATAATTGTTAAATATAGATCATGGAACAGGATGGTCTGGCTAAATGTGAACTTGACTGTAACAAAGGTGACTAATTGGGTTCTTGAACACCTGGTAACTAGGCACACCTTAGCTTGCAATTCTGATAATTACAGTTTGCTGAGGTTATCGAAATTTCAGTCCCTATCCAGGAATGTACCTTTCATATGACCTCTACAGTCACATACTGTGAGATAAATGAAAAAAAATGTATTTTTTTTTATTAGAACTACTCCCCATTATGGATGTAGACCTGGTTTAATGTGTACATGAAGATTATTGTTCCAGGTAGGCCATATTTTTGTAACTAGTTGAAAAATGTTCAAGATCAAGTCATCACAGGATAGTATGAGTAACCTAAACTGAATAAATAGAAACTTGAGATTTATTTGTTCTCCTTCGGAGTTGTGTATCAAAGTTTAGAAATCATGGCAGGCTTACTGCAGGTTTATAGGAAATCTGCAAGCATATGTGTTTTCAACACTAAAACTGGGATTGTGACTACTTTAAATGACTTTACCGCATGCCATATGGGTATATGCAAGTGTTGAAAAAAAATTTCCCTTGTTCTTTTCATTAGTACATATTCCTTTTTTAAAGAGTCTTGTTTCAGTATCAGGCCTACACTGAATTCTAATATTTTTTACCTAATTTACCATTCTTTTGAATATTCCTAGATCTCCTGGTATCAGTTGCCAACAGGTCTTTTAAAAACCTTAATATAATTACACGAAATCTTGCAGATGTATGGCAAATCACTTTTAACCCTGACCCTTTTAACGGCTTATCATGTGTATATGACTGTAAAAGTATAGTCAAGTTAAGGTTTTTTAGTACAGCCTATGCATCAAATTTGTGTAATAAAATACTGTATCCTTCCTAAAACTAGTTCATATAAATAAGAATGAGTTACCGAGCACAAGTATGGCCTTTCCTCACAAATACATCTCTAAATCTGCTAGCCTACTAATATCCTCAGTCCCTTGTCGGAACAGCTTGTCGAGACAAGCTGAAGTATCATTTCCTACAGTTTTTCTTAGATAAGGTTCAAGCACGTTTTCTAGTAATTTTAGTGCGCTTGCATGCAGAAATGTGTATTACATGTTCCAACCATATCCGTATCGAATAGCATCTGAGGTCTTTTGCTTCCTGTCACGAATCGCTAGTGGTAATTAATGATTGTAATCGGATTATATTCAGTCATTTTAATGTCGAAACAAGGTAAAAACAGTCAACGCTAAGGAAATAAGTGCCGTGCACGAGTCTTAGATTACGAAAAAACAATAATGAATGTTTGACAGTTTAGGTTTGCTGTCGGATGTACGTATCTAGGGCGTTTACGTGTGATAACAATAAAACTAGGGAACTTTGTAACATTAAAGAAGATGAGAACAGTTATGATGAACGAAAGTATGACTTCAATAAAGTGAAGAAAACGACAGCTACAGTCCCAAGTGTTTGTTGAACCAGCGAGTGCAGAGATATCCCTAACGCAGTGGAAAATTCCGTAAAACAGCCCAACCTCATCAAAAAGTCAGCAACAGGCCCAAGAAGAAAATTATTGATACAAACAGCCAAGCTCTCTTTGCACGTAAACCCACCTCAATGCTGTTAACTTAACTGAATATGGCATTTCAGACACGATGCACAGCTGTATATGCCACAAATTTCCTATTTCAAAATGGTGTTTACAATTTGCGAAAAGTGGTTGGGTTGAAAAGTATTCCAAATAGTTGCCAGCTTGTCACGGTATTAGTGGAAAATGGAACAAAAACTGTGCATGTTACATCAGTTGGTCAATTTTAACAAAAACCCAAGCCTTTTCAAATAGTTTGATGATGAAATTTGTCATAGTGAGCCAATAGATAATCAAACGAATACATTTTAAGACCAATAAGATTTAATGTAGTGTTTCATGTTAAAATGTTGCCAAAACTCTACCTTCCAGTAAACTCATTTATTTGCGAACATGACAGACTACCATTGAAAACTTTTCAACCTCTTTTTAATGTGGCCAATGACAACAAAAACCAAAGTTTATATCTAAAGATAAAACTTGCTTTATCTTTAGAATTAATTCCTGTAGTTTGCAAATGAACTCCAGTTATTTTTTCTACCCATGTAGGTTTCTACAAATATCTTCATTGTCGAATCCGAAAGCTCTCTTGGTCATAAAGTTTGAAATATGATATTCTAGATCTCGCTTGTTTTCTATAAATCAACCTTTCGCAGCGCAAGAAACAGATGCTAGACAAACTTCGTATTTCAGTAGCTAGAGTTGCCAAGATCTTGGACAGTTGGTTTAAAGACACCGAAATTATATGCAGCTACAGCAGAGGTTACGGAATTAAATAACCGAAAGTCTCAAAAAGAAGCCGTGTATTTACAGCCAGAAGATCATGAAACGCGAATAGTCGAGGGATGAGTTACAAGAATGACAGGTTTACCCTCGAGTTGAAAGTGACTTTCTTTTTAATTTTCTATGCTTACCAAAGGAGACAGAAAAATCAGTGACGCAAGCAGTCATACCTGGTGACATCAAGAAAAGGTATAAGAGAAGCTCATACGATTCCGGCGTATCATTTCACTGACTGACTGTTCTCACCTGCATACCCTTCGATCGACCGGTGATGTCTTAACTCGAAGTCGTTTACCGTCGTTTCTTGCAATTTTGGCTCATTTTCTCTAATTGATATTATCATTCACACAAAGTAGAATATCATTTCAACTGACACTGACATCATACACTTCATCTGAAGAAGAATACATTCCCTATCTTCGAAAAAATCTGTTCAAAACATCGGGAACAGCGACGAAGTTCTTTGGCTGCATAACATGCGTGTTGTGAGAACATTGTCCCCAGGTTCCAGACCCCGTCAATCTCCCCCCCCCCCCCCCATATCTTATATATTATGTTAGTGTGCTCACCTGCAGTTAGGGGAAGAAGTGCAGCGAGAAAAGCTACCCGGAAACAAAGGTCGAGATTAAACAGCGCCATGTTTCGATTGAATGTTATAACACCAGGTTCGTGGCGACTTTTGTAGAGCCAAAGGTCACTTCTCAACACCTTGTCGCGTTGAATTTTGCGTGCGGGAAATGCTTTACTGGTCCGTCGATAATCCAACGTAAACTGAAATGTAGTGCAATGAGTCGGCTAATTATTAAATAAAAACAGATTACAAGACAAGGGTATCTAAAAGACAGTAATGATGCGGCACATGCTTTACTGGTCGAATAAGGCAGGTGTAGCGGCCGACACAAGAGAAGAAAGTTTCGACGACTACTGTTAAGTCATGTTTGCAAGTGAAGACGCACTGTGAAGCGAGGATGTATTTTACGGAAAAGTCTTGAATCGTTCTACTTAACCGTTAGTCGAGGTATCCAAGTAGTTATGGTAAACTGAAATATGAATTGGCTAAACTAATTTCTTGTATACGAACTAACAATCCAAACATTCCGATACAAGGACAGAAGTAAGCTAAAACCTAAAAGATAAATTCACACAAACACTATATCTTCGAAAGGATAAATGAGAGCCGCTTGAAAACGAACTCTTACACAAAGCAATAGCCAAGCGGGAAAAAATGTGTAGTGTTCTAACTTAACGTGAGCCACGTGTCACAAGGTTGCAAAACCGAGCGATGAAGAGACTTGTGTAAAAACTCGGCGAGACTACAAAAAAGGCTAGATATCTAGAAAAGTAGAAAGAGAAAGAGCATAGACACTTACATAACAGTCCCGCTTGAAATAGTTTAACCAAAACGAACTTCAAGGTGAACAAAAACCCTCTTCCGATAAACACGACTAATAGTTTGACCAAAGCAAGACAACTGACTAAAATGAGGTTCTGAGTGGAACCTTAATAGATCGCGTCCCTAATGGACAAACAATAGTGTCGTTATTGTGGTTTGACACAAATCAAACTTGTAGCGAATCAATATAGAGATTTACCACCGCTTTTAGACTGACCACGTGACCTTAGTTTTCCAGCCCGCCGTTTTTTTTAAAAATTTTTCTAATGACCGGTGATACAGGCATGGCAGTCTTTACAGCCAGATATCACGGAAACTCAGCCATTACAATCGAACGTAAACTGAAATACAATACATTGAATCAACTAATTACTAAACTTCTAATTGTTTTAAAGCGATAACAATGATATAAACGATAACAGTTATAAAATCCTTATAAAATTGCAGAAGATAAAATGTTACAGTTGTGTCCCGGTATGCGATCGCGATTGTTTTGATCAGTGGCTATTTGTAACAAAACGCTCATCCGGAAAAGGATGTCTGTTCACTAACTCACTCGCTCAATATTGTCTTAATTGTATAATTATAATTTTAAACAATATCGTCCTCAGTTGCAGCACAACAGCATCGATCGAGTTCTGCAGCAGTTTGATTCCTACTGAAGGGGAGGCCTCATATGTTGTTGCGATGAGGGAGTGAGTGAGTACGTGAGTGAGTGAGTGTAACAAAAAAATTTCGCTTTGACTCAATTTTTACCCGATATTACCCACTTATTGTTTTTTTTTCGGAGAAGAAGGCGATAAACTTCTCACAATCATTTCAGAATTTTGCGCAATTTCAACAGAAGTTTTCCGTGCAGAAATATCTCAAATAGGTGCAATCGGCGCATAATGAAACTTTAAGGAAATTTTTTTTCTTTGAGGAGAAAGCATTTTACCGTTTAAATCAGCAAACTATGTAGCTCGACCATAAATTATAATCTTTTCATTCCTTGCAGTACGTGACACTACCAAAGACGATAAACATCTTTAAAAAAATTTCACAGCGGCATCCACCGACGCATAATTGGCTGGGGGTCGCACTGGAGATCACAATCGTGATAAAGTCCGATTAATCATGATATAAGATAAGGCTAATGGGAGTCGCGATTTAGCAACAGGAAAACCTGTCATATCAGAACAGTCATCACAACACGATGTTCGCTTTTCTTTCGCAACGCACAATATTTCTTACTCCACTGTTCCATTAATTTAGGTATCGCCCTGGCTAATCAAATTCAAATCGTTCTCGTCCTCGTTTCCTTTTAACTTTTTCGGAGGGCCAAAAGCACGTTCGCGTCATCTTGCAAGGCTTCGCACGTTTTGTCTGGGCGGGACTGTAAACGAATATTATTTTCGTAGCTAGTCTCCCGTAGGAGATGAAGCCACATATGTTGTCGCGATGAGTGAATGTGTGCGTGAGCGAGTGAGTGTAACGATAGAATTCCGATCTTGACCCAATTTTGACCCGATATTACCCACTTATTGTTTTTTTTTCGGAGCAGAAAGCGATAAACATCTCTCAATCATTTCAGAATTGTGCGCGATTTAAAACAGAAGTCTTCCTTGCAGAAATATCTAAACGGGATCGGTGCATCATAAAAGAAAAGGTGTTTTGCAACAGTCTGCCTTGCGATCAAAATGTTGGACAATGCTTGGAAGTGGGAAAGTTGATTGGCGGCGAATATTTACAAAGTGAAGTGCCAAAACAAGCTCAGCTAAAAATGTAAATTGAATGGATGCAGTTGTGCAATGTCTAGTTTGCGAAATGAAAGTGAAAGGCTATTTCATGAAAACTTAATAAAGATCAAAGGCTGTGTGAGCCGACTCGTGAATTGGATAAGCCAATGTAGTTTGTGTCGTCAATAGAAATGGGTGTTTGATTTCCATACTAGTGTATGAGTCGTTAGACTGGTAAATGAACATTTTGAGGAATATGATGTGAAATTAAATTAAGCCTCAAAGACAGAAAATATGGCCTGATTAGGATTTAGTGTAAGACAATCACTGTTCCAGATTTTACTGTAAAGGTTTGTGAAAAGAAAGTTCAAAAGGGTGCTGTTTTGTTTATCATAAAACTATTGTTCCAATATTCAGCTCAGTATTTACTTGCGATGCAAGCATAGGGATAGGCATGTAAAAGCTTATGCGCTGGATGGAACGATCGGACATAAGGATAAGCATATATGCATAAGATTATGAAAACGTTGCCTTCTTTTTATGCTTATACGTACTGTCTAGTTAAGACTTGGTTGGCATAAGCGTAAGGATAAACATAAGCGAAAGACTTTCAGGCAATCAGCAAGCACTATACTGCTTATACCAACCATGTCCCTATTTAACATAACATCGACTGAGCGCTTGTGCTCATGTTTATGTTGCAGCTGTGCCCACCAGCGCATTAGCTTGTTATGTTTATGCTTATGCTTGTGTTGCAACTGAGTACCGCGCTTGAAGCCTGTTTCGCACTTCTGAGATAATAATTAGCACGAGGATGAAAACAAGTACAAGGATGTTCACACAAATAACATACGCATACACAGTGCGAGTTGCACCATTGAAGAAACAGCATATCGATTGATTGAACTTGTGCTTGAGCTTATTTCACTTCAGTTCCCACTTGTGAACCATTTTCCAACGTCGATACAGCTCCAGGAATACCAAACAAGCCTTAAACGAGTCACTTTACGAGCAGTTGGCCGTGAGCGACACTTCAATATCGGACTATCGGCGAGCAGCGACTCGAGCCGTTTGAGCCCGCACGTGAAATAACCAAAAGATCAGCGCTTTAAATGTAAAATTAATATTCAGATAAAGTTTCGTGGAAATCTGATGTGGTGCCTGAGTGGACTTCCAGTCAAAAGCAATGCTTTCAGAGAAGCGACGTACCTGGTTCAAACCCGCCGCACTCAAGTAAATTTTGCGTTGTGCTTAATTTCCTTTCTTTATTTTCTTTTTCGGACACAATAATCATTTTCCTGGATATATACATTCAAAAATAGAAGTATTGACTCCATAAATGAAATATACGCTGCAAGAGATTAAAGTGCATTCGGAGATTGGCGAAACTGTAATTCACAAATGAAAAACGTATACTTTTTTACTCTTTCAAGATTATCATTGGCTTCTTTTTCACCCCAACACTGTTCTTAGCAACAAAGGTCGCCATTTCGTTTGTTTATCACTCGCCAAAAACTATCAAATTTATTCAAAAGCCTAAAATAGAAAAAAGTTTACGGGAATCGACCAACCGAGCGATCGAGCGCCATTCATCACATCATACCTACAACTCGCTCTTGCGCATGCGTGCAATTTACGAGTTAAAAAGGAGACATGGTAAGTCAGGATCAAAGGCATCTTGTTCATAAAACATTCATTTAAAAATCTAGAGCTATTCTGTTCTTTCTGCACATGTCCATTACTTACTTCATTGTTATCATCTTAGAATGACCTTTTGTTGCTTATTAACAATCCTTTCCAAACATTTTATTTCATCCATACTCTATTACCTGAAAATATTTTATCGCTACTATTAATACTATTACCTTCTATCATGTTGTTCTGATGCCTAAAATTACTGTAACGGTGTAAGTATGAAAGATTGACTCTTACTTAATAAAACATATTCGTTGAGCCAGGCATCTTCACGTTTGATCGTCTTTAAAGAGGTTTCATTAAGCTTGGAAACCTCACTAAAGTTACGAATATCTTTTACCTCTCGTCCAAGGTTATCGCTTGTGTCCAGATCTAGGTATGCGAGATTCCTCCGTACGGCATTTCACTTATTTCAAATGCACAATATATCATTATACAGATACAAGCAACATATAAGAAAGAATTCAGAAATAAACGTTACATAGATCCGCCAATCAAGGGTTGTTGCACGCTAAACGCTTTATGATGTAGTTTCTTACTTGTAAACTAATGATCAGAAACAAATTTTGATCATGTTTGTTCTTCGAGTGAACGGACTGTATTCGCCGGCAGGATCTTTTGCGCTACCCGCTTCAAACGAATTCATTCCGCTGCAAAGTTTCTTAGTGCCTCTTTCAACGAGACAAGATAAAAGTCAGTCGCGCATCGAAATACGGATTCTAGAACAGCAAGGATAATCTAACTTGACGGAAAAAGTCAATTGTGGAATTCACGAATTTCCTCGTAAACTTCTTCATTTTGTTTCTCGTCGCTTTCTTTGTGAATAGTCGTATTGTAATATGCAGCGGTCCCCGCTTCCTCATCAATGGACTGGTACTCATTAGTTATTTCAGACTGTTCACTCGGGGGCTTGGATTTAAGTTCCCAATCGGAACAAGCATCTGATGCGGGTTGATCACATGACTTTATATCACGTGAGGGGTGGAAGCCATCAAGGCCCACTTCCCCTTTAATCTTTTTGTCATAAGGAACAGTTCGCCTCCGATGCCACAACAGCCCACAAGTTATAATGAGCAACACAAGCACGAGACAAGACAATGTGATGACACTAGTAAGGAAGATGGTATGAGTACCTTGCAAAAAAGAAACCAAAAAACTGTCAAAAACTTAAAACAGAGCCTTAGTAAATAAAATAATGTAATATAATTCAATTCAGAAAAATTAATCCGAGATGCAAATTAAGATTTAAATTCAAAATGGAGTTTTGAGCATTAACATTAGAATTAAACTCAGTAAAACCTCCTAATAACTCTTCCTTTTACGCAAAGAGACAGAGAATTCATCATTAAGCCTAAGCATAACAGGTCATTATGGGGAACTTGGTGTTTTTGATGAGTTCATAAACAGCTGTGCGTCTTATTTTGGCCACTTGAATCCATGCCACACGAATACATCACCAAAATAATACGGCACGTAGATTTCAAACACTTACTTCAAGATTAACAGTGTATTAGATTTAAAGAGGCTGATAATATACATGCACCAAAGTTGTATCATCACGGATAACTTCCATACTCACTTGGCTTTTGTTTCCCTCCAAACACCTCTCTTCTCAAACACACCCTACCCTGGTGTGTTTGTGGCTGGTATCGTACATATCTTGCTAACACTCCGTAAACAGCACGCTTAACATTTGAGTTTCCATCATTATTTCCTTGTAAAACCTAGAGAAATTAAGATAAACATTTCCCATTGAAACATTTCCTTCCAACATGAACAGGGGATTAAAAATAATAGAGGTTTTGCGCAGCAGCCATGTTGGATGGCAGGAACAATGGATTGTTTTATCCATGGGAAAAATATTTCTTTCTTATGCAAAATATCTTCATTGTTCCTGCCATCCAGCATGGCTGCTGTGCAAAACCTCTATAGGGCTCTTTCTAGGTGGCTAAATATAGGTAAGCCGTCTTACCCTTGTTTTTGTGTGAGAATTCGACAATTTTTAAACGTGTAGATGACCGGAAGTAAGGAAGGCTCATTTATCTTACACAAAAAATAGGAATTCAGTTTGAAATATTTAGAAAAGAGGTCTACATCAATAGTGTAATTACACTGCCATCTAGATGGCAGCAATCTTCAATTTGCATAAGGATCGGTGAATTTTGTTGATCTCAACAGGTTACCGTATTCGCTAAGCCTTAAACAAAAAACTTCCTTTAACAAAAATTTGTGAAATTTTGGCTCCAGTGATAGCCAGTCTGACGTACAGGTTTTGGAATAAAGCTCAGCGTCTGCAACAACAAAGGACGCATCGTATACCTTAACATGTCTACCTTCCTTATAGTCTGTCCAATTTGTACCATCTATGGAAAACTGTAGCGTGTAATTCTTCACCCACTGACCTCCTTGAGAATTCTCTTGAGTGGGCACGGCACAGATGATATGAACTGTTTGTAGATCAATCTGTAGATATGGGTTAGTGTCACTTGTTCTTGCACACCATGATGATCCTCGTGTGTAGTTCGATCGACCATTATGGGCTGGTGTGCTTGCACTTTGCTCCGTAGGAGCAGTCATTCTATCGTCAAGAATTCTTTCATTTTCCAGTCCCAGATAAAACTCAACACAACCTGTAAACCATCAAACACGATTAGCAAAAACTATCTCTTTTTGTTTTGTTTTGTTTTGTTTTTACATTATCACGTTCCAACCAAGAGCGTAGCGCCATTATTTTGTTGGCAAAAAATCTTTAAAATTCTGTTACAATACTTTCTCATTTACGAAGCAGCTCGGCAATTTTTTCAATACCGCTAGATCCAAACCTTATGAAAACGGATTTACACATATTGATTGAATTCTTACCATATTTCAAGGTTCTCGCCACCACGGGAGAACTCATAGGTCCATCGCCCTTTGAAGTAAAGGCCAATACTTGAAATTCATATTCTGTGTTGTTATCAAGCCCACTGACGTTTGTACTTAATTCTGATCCATTATTGATGGTTAAGATAGTTGTTGATCCGTTAGAGCATCTCTTTTTGTAGAACAATTTGAATCCTTTAATTTTACCATTTCTGGAGTTTGCTGGTGGTAACTGCCAGGATGCTGTGATAATTGTAGAAGTAATTGCAGTCACACTGAAGCTACTTGGGGCTTGTGATGGAGCTGCAATTGTAAAAACGCCATATTTTATTCATAAATGGCCGTGTTAATTGTATAATAAGATAACTGTGTTTAATTGCATAATAAGATGACTCACAAACCGCCTCTATCGCTACTGAATGGACAACAGCCTGCATTACCTAGTCAAGAGCACTAATGCTCACATTACATTTTGCACCTGTACCACACTTTAGGCATTGGTTCAGGGGTGATCTTACAACATCAAAATTCAAATTAGGATTCTGTGGCGTTTAATTTTTTCATTTGTTACTATTCAGTGACCAATACGTCTTCGTTATTCTAATTTACAATATATTGATTGACAGATAAAGTTAATCAGCTCTCTTTTGAAGAGTCCTTAAAACCAGCCGTCATTTTTCCTCGTTCACCCTGAAATACTACATACCATCTTCCTTTGTCCTCTCCACCTTGACAGGGCTCTTTGATCCATCCCCATCAGATGTAAAAGCCAAGATTTGAAATTCATATTCTGTGTACTTTTCAAGCCCGGTAAAATTTCTACTTGATGCTGATCCACTTTTAACAAGTAAGGTGGTGGCTAACCCTACAGAACCTTTCTTTTTAAAGAAAAGTTTGAACCCTGTAATGCTTCTTCCGTGTCTGGCAAAGACTGGTGGTAACTGCCAGGAAGCTGTAATGCTGGTAGAAGAGGTTGCATTCAATTTGAAGGCAGTCGGTGGCTTTGATGGAACTGAGATAAATCAAAATACACCAGATGTGAACTTCAATTATTTGTCGAGGAAGGAACATGTACATTAACCGTAAGAGTTAACACAAAAAGCGTTAGATATTCATCAGTGTACTGTGAGGGATCTCATAAATGAATGTGGGTGGTAAGCTTATTCAAAGTAAAAGATGTTGATAACTGAAACTCTTTTATATCAAACTCGACGATTCTACTAAAAAAGCTTCCATTTCAACAGAGACTCAGTGAATATTGGATAACATTCAACTCCATTAAGCTCCGTAACATTAGTGAATCTTCCCTTCAGCGGATAATTGGTTAACGCGTCTTCATTATCGTCACAGCATGAAGGAGACAAACACGAGAGCAAATGAATACCTCTGGTTAGAAGAATTCCATAAACTTCCACCCTTAGAGCTTTATAGGCGTTATATTCTGTGGGTTGAAAGCGGATAAACTTTGCACTTGCAAAATCCTGAAGACTGTTTTTCGTGATGCCATTTCTATTTGAATTTCCGGGAAAGAGCTATAGTTTGTAGTACAAAAAGTAAAACTGTCGTTAGCTAGGGTTTTTTCATAAACATAATGTATCATTCACTATTTCAAGTATCAGTTATTCCCTAGTAATCATTTATTCACTGGCAATAGTGACTTTGAGCTGGTAGTGAGCCAAATTGAACCACAAACAGTAGAGTTCTGTATAGATACATGTCTCTGATGTCTAACAAAGTATATTGAAAGAATAACTGGTTCTGTTTTACAGAATACCACAAAACATGCAAGTGACGAAGAATTACAAGTACAAATATTAGTTGCAGTGGTACATTAACTCGGGAGAAATTAACTGGTGACGTGATTATGTAGGTAAAAATCTCCTGTGGACTGTTTTAAACAATCTTGCATTTTGAAAAAAATAGGTTAATTTCACGGTGAGGCTAGGACGTGACTGATAGGAAAACATTTGGTTCTCAGTTATGATACACGGACCTTTCTGTGTCTGTTGGTAAGTCACGACCTCGAGTTAAATATTTTCCAGTCTAGCCCTTCCCCTCAGGAAATAACTACATAATATTTACCATGCACATGGATATCTATGTTTGCGGAAAGGAACGGTGTATGTCGCAGCTACAGTTTGTGGTTCACTTGAGCAGGAATTCATGCTGAATCTTGACCACATAGTCATCTCTTTTGGGTACCTCCTCTAGACTCAGAATATCAAAATGACTGCTCTGGATACCAATTTCAGCTTTTTTTGGCATGCACATACACATGAGCTTCGTTTTAACCCACCGCCTCCCGGTTAGCTCAATGGATAGAGCGCTGAACTGTTGTGCGGGAGGTTGAGGGTTTGAGCCCCGGCCGGACCAACACTCAAGGTCTTAAAATAATTCAGAAGAATATGCTACCTTTCTATAACATCAAGAAATGATTAGATATTCTAGTCTACTCGGATAGGGACTAATAAATGGAGGTCCCGTCTCCTGCAGGGCTAGGGGTAGGAGACGTCAATTTCCCACGCACGAGATCACTGTGTGATGGATGTCCTCCCCTGGGGTGGGATGGGTGGGTTTGTTGAAGTTTAAACCTCGTAGGGGACCCATGTCCTATTGTTTCTGCTCCTGTACTTGGTACAAATCCTCAAATAAATAAATAAATAATAAATAAAATACCCTGTCACTATTATTTCTATAGACGACAAACGAGGTACCATCCAAAGATAACTGAATCTTGTACTTGGTTGTCCACTCGTTAATACCGTTGGCTCCTTGAGTAGCTACTGCACAGATAATATACTCATACAGCAGGTCAATTTGTAGGTAGTCAGCAGGATTGGCTCTATTCTTGGGTGCCCAACCTCTACTACTTCCATTCAGTCGAGCATAGGAAGGTTTATAATCATTGCCAAAGTATGATGAGGACGAGAAGCTACTGTCTGGAATTTTACCGCCACTGGCCAGTCCAATGGCCTCAGTATCACACGCTGCAAGGAAATAAATGAAAAGCAGCTTTCACATCTCATAAAATACTATTTAAGATCTTAAAAAGACAATCAGTCAAACAACCATTCACTACAATAACATGGTCAGTAGAATGTCACCTCTGCTTAATTAACTCGTCCTCCAAGGCAGAAAGTTAAAGTCATTAAATTTCATTTCAACTTACAAAATTGCAACTGACTTATGAATTAAAAGTGCAAAGACTTAAATTGAGTCCTAACAGTTAAGTTATGGCCGTTTTGCGGCACAACTAAAAGACCTTCCCATCAGCGTAAAATTTTCTTAAGCGAATACAAAGACAATTAAATGTTAAGCATAGGAAAGAACAGGTTGTAGCACAGCAAGTAGGTCGCTAAAAAACAATGTGTTAAAAAGTAACAGAGTATCTTAAACAGACCTACAAAGTGAGTGGCAGATCATCGCAATCAACATTGCATAATAATTAAGTTCTAAACTCACTTGGCTTTTGTTTCACTCCAAACACTTCTGTTCTCATACACACACCACCCTGGTGTGTTTGTGGCAGGAATCGTAAATATCTTGTTAACACTCCGTAAACAACATGTTTCATTTCTGAGTTCCTGTCATCATTTCCTCTTAGAAACTGAAAACAAACAGATATTCAAATCTCATCATCAAAATTATTTGCAGGAATCGTAAATATCTTGTTAACACTCCGTAAACAACATGTTTCATTTCTGAGTTCCTGTCATCATTTCCTCTTAGAAACTGAAAACGAACAGATATTCAAATCTCATCATCAAAATTTTTTCCGCATGTTAATAAAATGGTAGGGATAATGACTATAAATGTACACTAATTTTTTGAGCAATTATGTCTCATAGTGTGTAACCTGTACCTTAACTTGTCCATCTTCTCTGTAGTCTGTCCAAGTTGTCCCATTTGTGGATAATTGTAGTGTGTAGGTTTTCACCCATTGATCTACTTTAAAACTCCCTTGGGTGGACACAGCACAGATTATGTGAAGCGTCTGTAGATCAATCTGTAGATATGGGTTAGAGTCACTTGTTCCTGCACACCATGATGATCCCGATGTGTAGTTCAGTCGACCATTCTTAGCTTGTGTGTCAACATTTTTTTCAGAAGAAGCCGTTATTTTACCGTCTGGAATTTTCCTATTTTCCATTCCAAGATCCAGATCAACGCAGCTCCCTACAAGAGAAACAAGATTTATATTTCTAGTTTAATCATGCTCGTTACCGTTATAAGGGAAAATTGAGTGACCATTGAATATATTTGGACAGCCAATTTAAATCAGGCCATTCACTGCTGCTAAGAATCGTTGGTCATTTTCATCTAATCCACATGGAAATCTCCTTGAGAGGATCTTTCCTTCTTATGAATGTTTATAAATACAAATGACACAGCTGCGCTTACCTGCGGCTAATACAAAAATTAAAGAGAGGGAAGCGATGCGGAAATATAACTTCAAGATATGATCAACTCCTGCCATGTTATTCAGTTAGCAAGCAATCACACTACGTTCTGACTAGCGTGTTATGTCTTTTCGTCTAATAAAGGTCGATATTGCAGGGGGATTTCCCCTTCAAGTGCGACTGACCACAAATATTGTCATCCGGTCAATATGGACATCTGATTGGTCGGTTGATGAAAGTGACGTCAGTCACTGAAGCTAAACGTCAACCTCTTTGAAGCTGCATGCGACACGAAGCTGCATACCACACCAGAACTATTTAGAATCGTTTTTCAAAAAATTGTAACAATTGCTATCAATGCAAGAAAAACTGAAAAAAACCTATACGAAGCGACCAAAGTAGTTGATGCCTGAAAATACTAACAGTTCTTTTAGTCTACGTTACACTTTATTTTTCCTCTTTTACCTCCACCATTTATTTGTCCAGGGGTTGGAATTATAAATTAATTTTTCCAGCATTAATAGAAATAGTTTAGTGTCTCGTAGCTCTGTCTTTCATTCATCTTTGCCATATTCTCCCCGTTGCTAAGTTAAAACCAGGAAGTTTCTAAATCTGGCAAGTCTTCCGGAAAAGCTTTAACAAAGCAATTCTACCTTTCTAGGAAATAGTTGGTTCATTAAACTACTGAAATCACGATTATAACTTCGTTTGCCCTTTTAACTACTTAGTGGCATCGGAACTGGCGTCAAATGCGATTATGAACGAACTACATGTCTAGACAAGTGACATGATATTTGAGACCTTGGGTATAAGCATAAAAACAAACTGAATCTATTAAGTATAAATTACTCTCATACAACAGAGTCACGGAGGCAAAACATTCAATCAGACAGCTTACCACTTTTGTCTTTTCGACTGAAACGAATTTAAGGCACTAAGCGAGGGAAACGTGTGCAACAAGGGACTTTTTTCTTTGGTAGCTGTTTGGGGGTGAGAGGACTGGTCTGAGGATGGTGTGCCGTTTGATTACGTTTATTTTTATATAGTGAGAGAAAAGTGTTTGAAAATGGACCCTCGGATACCTTTTGTTTTGTTTTGTAGATGTTGGAAGATGTATAGTCCGGTCTGACCTTTGAATGCGTTCAATTTTCACCATACAGAATCAATGCTTTCGTGACCGTGACCGTAATCTTCACCGTAAAGAATCTATGCTTTCGGCAAGAAAAAAGGTGGAGACGATTTTGAAGAGTGCGGGTTCGTACCAGTCTCACTAGTATAAATTAACGTATTTTTCACACCTTTTATTGAGATCGTTGTCATGCTCAAAGTGAGCCTAATTTCATTAATTTCAGCTAAAACTGCGTGACACTTTGCGTGATGCAACAACTAAATTGCATAAACGTGATAGCATAAAGGTTGAATTCAACACCCTATCACGATAAAAGTTGAACACGCACTTTTAGATTGCCCGATCCATCTATCCTCCGTAAACGGTTCCTTAACTCGGTGAACGGGGAGGCAGAGACTTATTGGTAAAGGGAGGGAGGGGAGGGAGGTGGCGTGGCCGGGTGGTTAGGGTGCTGGACTAGTAATGCGGTGTCCCGGGTTCAAGTCCTCCACCATGCCACTCACTGGATTTGTTCTCGGTTGCCCCTAGTTCAACTCCTCGGCTGCGCTCTGTAAATAGCCCACTGATCTGCATCCTGTCAGTGGGGATTTTCAGTCACATAGTTAGTCTATATTGTGCCTGAAAAGCCCCGTGGGAGAGCCTCAATTTACGTCAGATGCACTAGGAAATTGAAGCTCACAACGGGGGAAAAGACACTTTCCGATTTACAAATATAGCGCGATCGACAAACTCAAGCCGTCCTAAAATGATCATTACTCAAACATATCAAATAATCTATCATCATCCACCTGATATGCTGCAAGGGTATCAAGAACATGATGATAAGGTTTTAAAAATTCTCTGGAAAAAACTCTATGAATTACAAATATTCAAACTACATTTTCAGTTTAGAAGTATTAAGAACATCATCATAAGGTCTTTGAAATTTCGCTGCAAATATCTTATACCCTATAAATAATTAAACTAAATACTCAGTGTTGGTCACCGGTGAAAAATGAGTTCTTCCACTAGAGGGCGAAAACAGTAGCCCCATCAACTGAAATCTATACTTAACTGAGGACTTAAAAAGATTATCGTATTTTAATATTTTTTAAGAGAATTGGTGACTGAACCCAGGCTTGTATTAATTTGTGACTGTGCAATCATTTAGCAGAAACATGTACGCCCCCAGAGGATTTATCACACAGCTGATAAGATGTAGAAGAATAAAGCTAAATCAACACACTGTAGTTCCTATTTCTTGAACAATTCCACTCCTATATTTTCCTTCCATTTCTTTCTCAAATCCAACATTCTGATGACCGAATACTTTATTTTCAAACTGCAACGCTTGAGGAAGTTCTGGCTATTGGCCACTGGAAGACACGGGCTGGAGTTCAACACAAGATCCTTGAGAAGACGCACGCTGATCATACGAAGAGTCGGGTGGAGCGATACTGTCACAGTTAGCTTTCTCTGCTCTCTTCTTCCTGTCGATCCGAGTCCGTCTTAACTTGCATCCCATTACACAAATTACCGTCAATAACACGAAAACAACACAGGAAAAGCCGATGACAACGATAAGAAAGATGCTTTGTTTATCTAATTCAGAGAATAAAGAGGAAAGCTATAATCACTTTCAAGTTCGAGCAAACTGCACCTGAAATAAACGTTATTACGCGGTGAAATAAGTCTACTTGTCAGTTTGGTATAATTCTGAAAAAACTGAATGACAAGTAGAAAATACAACATTAGTAAGGTAAAGAAATAGTAAGGGGTAGGAGGGTTGGGAAAGAGCTCGCTGTTTAAACTAACGTGCCAAATGGGTACTGCTAAACTGTTTGAGCAGTTATAGATTTGGGTAACGGTGGAATGATTCTTGATGGGCCAGCAGTTCATTAAAAAGAACCAATAGTTGAAGATCGTAATCGCATGACGCCACGTTGGCTGCTTAGTGTACAAACGTTCTGATCAGGTGAAGCCTTCGTTATGCAATGTAACAAAAATGATGTTAATTGTCCAACGTACCAGCCACTATCAAAGTTGTAGCTGAATGACTCGCTCCAAACGTGTTTGATGCTGTACATTCATAGACACCGCTATCACGCGGCATCACGTTTCTAATAACAAGAATGTGGCCATCATTGTTAAACTTGGCTCGTGATATACTTGTGTCTCCATCTTTGCTCCACGTAACAGAAGGTTGTGGATCTCCGCTGGCCTCACATGTCAACACTGCCAATTCACCAACTATTATGGATGTCCTTTCTGGTAGTTCCTTAACCACTGGCTTATCTGCCAAGAATATATTGTAAAGCGTACAGTTTTTAACTTAAAACACACAAAACTAGCAATGATCCTACACCAAGGAGAGTCAGGGAAGTTGTTTGGGGTTACACAAGAAAACTATTCTAAGACTGCGCCTAGACGTTTCGCACTTGCCCACTGCCACAAATAAATTCGTCAATTCTGCATGGTTGATCTAACCTTATACCTTAATTACTTCGCTTACGAAACCATGAAAGATTATAAATGGTTAAAGCCACCTAACCAATTCAATAAATACATTTATAAAATCGCATAATACCTTCGGTTTTCAGCGCTATGTAGCTACTCGAGGTGTACAGAGCCTGCAAAGACAGCCCATGAAAACATTGTTAGCGAAATTTCCTCGACCAAAAGAAGTTCATACGGAACGCTTAAAGGAATTATAAACGATCGCTTTTCTGAAAAATATTCACCTAATGAAGTTTGATGAGTAAGATAACAATGTGAAAAAGAGAAAGCAACTAAAGCACTGTAACAGTACATGTCGTGCTTTGCCTCAGTAATGCCTCTCTAAAACAGTCTACATCATAAAGTAAAGAGCTTTCTTTGTAAACCTAGTAACTCACACGACGTTTGGAAATTAGGGGGCATAAAAAAGACGTTATTTGGAGTGGGATGATTGTAACTGGAAGGAAAATCTTAAAGGAGAGCGACTTACTGACTAACCGAAAACTAGATCTGTCGTTAATATGACAAGTAGGCCACCAGTCTTCTGTATTAGAGTGTTAACTAAAACACTTGTTGATCAAAATACCTCTGAAACAAAAGCTCTGAGAAATACTCTGTAGTTCGTATTCGGCTGCAATGGTTTGTTGTAATAATACTCTTCGGCATCACTGCTTTTGCTCCTTATTTTACTGCTTGAGTGGACTCCATCTCCAACAGTAAATTCTTGATTTTTGTAAAAATCATCTCCTCCAAACTGGAAAGTGACATAGCTGCAGGCAGTGGAGATTTATGAGCGTCCTCATAAGTCATCAGGTCTTGTGTTGTAAAATCTGCTAGTGGGTTTACGACACCAGTGTAGTCTGACCGATAGGTTATGACGATGACTTGGAAAAAACTGTTGGATCAAGATTTTTGTTAAAAATCATAATATAACGCTGATTACTAGTGCCAGTAAAATAGTAATCAAAGATTACTATTTTACTGCATGAAGGAGACAAACACGAGAGCAAATGAATACCTCTGGTTAGAAGAATTCCATAAACTTCCACCCTTAGAGCTTTAAAGGCACTATATTCTGTGGGTTTAAAGCGGATAAACTTTGCACTTGCAAAATCCTGAAGACTGTTTTTCGTGATGTCATTTCTATTTGAATTTCCGGGAAAGAGCTATAGTTTGTAGTACAAAAAGTAAAACTGTCGTTAGCTAGGGTTTTTTCATAAACATAATGTATCATTCACTATTTCAAGTATCAGTTATTCCCTAGTAATCATTTATTCACTGGCAATAGTGACTTTGAGCTGGTAGTGAGCCAAATTGAACCACAAACAGTTGAGTTCTGTATACATACATGTCTCTGATGTCTAACAAAGTAAATTGAGAGAATAACTGGTTCTGTTATTACAGAATACCACAAAACATGCAAGTGACGAAGAATTAGAAGTACAAATATTAGTTGCAGTGGTACATTAACTCGGGAGAAATTAACTGGTGACATGATTATGTAGGTAAAAATCTCCTGTGGACTGTTTTAAACAATCTTGCATTTTTTGAAAAAAATAGGTTAGTCTCACCGTGAAGCTAGGACGTGACTGATAGGAAAACATTTGGTTCTCAATTATGATACACGGACCTTTCTGTGTCTGTTGGTAAGTCACGACCTCGAGTTAAATATTTTCCAGTCTAGCCCTTCGTCTCAGGAAATAACTACATAATATTTACCACGCACATGGATATCTATGTTTGCTGAAAGGAACCGTGTATGTCGCAGCTACAGTTTGTGGTTCACTTGAGCAGGAATTCATGCTGAATCTTGACCACATAGTCATCTCTTTTGGGTACCTCCTCTAGACTCAGAATATCAAAATGACTGCTCTGGGTGCCAGTTTCAGCTTTTTTTGGCATGCACATACACATGAGCTTCGTTTTAACCTACCGCCTCCCGGTTAGCTCAATGGATAGAGCGCTGAACTGTTGTGCGGGAGGTTGAGGGTTTGAGCCCCGGCCGGACCAACACTCAAGGTCTTAAAATAATTCAGAAGAATATGCTACCTTTCTATAACATCAAGAAATGATTAGATATTCTAGTCTACTCGGATAGGGACGAATAAATGGAGGTCCCGTCTCCTGCAGGGCTAGGGGTAGGAGACGTCAATTTCCCACGCACGAGATCACTGTGTCATGGTTGTCCTCCCCTGGGGTGGGATGGGTGGGTTTGTTGAAGTTTAAACCTCGTAGGGGACCCATGTCCTATTGTTTCTGCTCCTGTACTTGGTACAAATCCTCAAATAAATAAATAATAAATAAAATACCCTGTCACTATTATTTCTATAGACGACAAACGTGGTACCATCCAAAGATAACTGAATCTTGTACTTGGTTGTCCACTCGTTAATACCGTTGGCTCCTTGAGTAGCTACTGCACAGATAATATACTCATACAGCAGGTCAATTTGTAGGTAGTCAGCAGGATTGGCTCTATTCTTGGGTGCCCAACCTCTACTACTTCCATTCAGTCGAGCATAGGAAGGTTTATAATCATTGCCAAAGTATGATGAGGACGAGAAGCTACTGTCTGGAATTTTACCGCCACTGGCCAGTCCAATGGCCTCAGTATCACACGCTGCAAGGAAATAAATGAAAAGCAGCTTTCACATCTCATAAAATACTATTTAAGATCTTAAAAAGACAATCAGTCAAACAACCATTCACTACAATAACATGGTCAGTAGAATGTCACCTCTGCTTAATTAACTCGTCCTCCAAGGCAGAAAGTTAAAGTCATTAAATTTCATTTCAACTTACAAAATTGCAACTGACTTATGAATTAAAAGTGAAAAGACTTAAATTGAGTCCTAACAGTTAAGTTATGGCCGTTTTGCGGCACAACTAAAAGACCTTCCCATCAGCGTAAAACTTTCTTAAGCGAATACAAAGACAATTAAATGTTAAGCATAGGAAAGAACGGGTTGTAGCACAGCAAGTAGGTCGCTAAAAAACAATGTGTTAAAAAGTAACAGAGTATCTTAAACAGACCTACAAAGTGAGTGGCAGATCATCGCAATCAACATTACATAATAATTAAGTTCTAAACTCACTTGGCTTTTGTTTCACTCCAAACACTTCTGTTCTCATACACACACCACCCTGGTGTGTTTGTGGCAGGAATCGTAAATATCTTGTTAACACTCCGTAAACAACATGTTTCATTTCTGAGTTCCTGTCATCATTTCCTCTTAGAAACTGAAAACAAACAGATATTCAAATCTCATCATCAAAATTATTTGCAGGAATCGTAAATATCTTGTTAACACTCCGTAAACAACATGTTTCATTTCTGAGTTCCTGTCATCATCTCCTCTTAGAAACTGAAAACAAACAGATACTCAAATCTCATCATCAAAATTTTTTCCGCATGTTAATAAAATGGTAGGGATAATGACTATAAATGTACACTAATTTTTTGAGCAATTATGTCTCATAGTGTGTAACCTGTACCTTAACTTGTCCATCTTCTCTGTAGTCTGTCCAAGTTGTCCCATTTGTGGATAATTGTAGTGTGTAGGTTTTCACCCATTGATCTACTTTAAAACTCCCTTGGGTGGACACAGCACAGATTATGTGAAGCGTCTGTAGATCAATCTGTAGATATGGGTTAGAGTCACTTGTTCCTGCACACCATGATGATCCCGATGTGTAGTTCAGTCGACCATTCTTAGCTTGTGTGTCAACATTTTTTTCAGAAGAAGCCGTTATTTTACCGTCTGGAATTTTCCTATTTTCCATTCCAAGATCCAGATCAACGCAGCTCCCTACAAGAGAAACAAAATTTATATTTCTAGTTTAATCATGCTCGTTACCGTTATAAGGGAAAATTGAGTGACCATTGAATATATTTGGACAGCCAATTTAAATCAGGCCATTCACTGCTGCTAAGAATCGTTGGTCATTTTCATCTAATCCACATGGAAATCTCCTTGAGAGGATCTTTCCTTTTTATGAATGTTTATAAATACAAATGACACAGCTGCGCTTACCTGCGGCCAATACAAAAATTAAAGAGAGGGAAGCGATGCGGAAATATAACTTCAAGATATGATCAACTCCTGCCATGTTATTCAGTTAGCAAGCAATCACACTACGTTCTGACTAGCGTGTTATGTCTTTTCGTCGAATAAAGGTCGATATTGCAGGGGGATTTCCCCTTCAAGTGCGACTGACCACAAATATTGTCATCCGGTCAATATGGACATCTGATTGGTCGGTTGATGAAAGTGACGTCAGTCACTGAAGCTAAACGTCAACCTCTTTGAAGCTGCATGCGACACGAAGCTGCATACCACACCAGAACTATTTAGAATCGTTTTTCAAAAAATTGTAACAATTGCTATCAATGCAAGAAAAACTGAAAAAAACCTATACGAAGCGACCAAAGTAGTTGATGCCTGAAAATACTAACAGTTCTTTTAGTCTACGTTACACTTTATTTTTCCTCTTTTACCTCCACCATTTATTTGTCCAGGGGTTGGAATTATAAATTAATTTTTCCAGCATTAATAAAAATAGTTTAGTGTCTCGTAGCTCTGTCATTCATTCATCTTTGCCATATTCTCCCCGTTGCTAAGTTAAAACCAGGAAGTTTCTAAATTTGGCAAGTCTTCCGGAAAAGCTTTAACAAAGCAATTCTTCCTTTCTTGGAAATAGTTGGTTCATTAAACTACTGAAATCACGATTATGACTTCATTTGCCCTTTTAACTACTTAGTGGCATCGGAACTGGCGTCAAATGCGATTATGAACGAATTACATGTCTAGACAAGTGACATGATATTTGAGACCTTGGGTATAAGCATAAAAACAAACTGAATCTATTAAGTATAAATTACTCTCTGACAACAGAGTCACGGAGGCAAAACATTCAATCAGACTGCTTACCACTTTTGTCTTTTCGACTGAAACGAATTTAAGGCACTAAGCGAGGGAAACGTGTGCAACAAGGGACTTTTTTCTTTGGTAGCTGTTTGGGGGTGAGAGGACTGGTCTGAGGATGGTGTGCCGTTTGATTACGTTTATTTTTATATAGTGAGAGAAAAGTGTTTGAAAATGGACTCTCGGATACCTTTTGTTTTTTGTTTTGTAGATGTTGGGAGATGTATACTCCGGTCTGACCTTTGAATGCGTTCAATTTTCACCATACAGAATCAATGCTTTCGTGACCGTGACCGTAATCTTCACCGTAGAGAATCAATGCTTTCGGCAAGCAAAAAGGTGGAGACGATTTTGAAGAGTGCGGGTTCGTACCAGTCTCACTAGTATAAATTAACGTATCTTTCACACCTTTTATTGAGATCGTTGTCATGCTCAAAGTGAGCCTAATTTCATTAATTTCAGCTAAAACTGCGTGACACTTTGAGTGATGCAACAACTAAATTGCATAAAACGTGATAGCATAAAGGTTGAATTCAACACCCTATCACGATAAAAGTTGAACGCGCACTTTTAGATTACCCGATCCATCTATCCTCCGTAAACGGTTCCTTAACTCGGTGAACGGGGAGGCAGAGACTTATTGGTAAGGGGAGGGAGGGGAGGGAGGTGGCGTGGCCGGGTGGTTAGGGTGCTGGACTAGTAATGCGGTGTCCCGGGTTCAAGTCCTCCACCCTGCCACTCACTGGATTTGTTCTCGGTTGCCCCTAGTTCAACTCCTCGGCTGCGCTCTGTAAATAGCCCACTGGTCTGCATCCTGTTAGTGGAGATTTTTAGTCACATAGTTAGTCTATATCGTTGCTGAAAAGCCCCGTGGGAGAGCCTCAATTTTCGTCAGATGCACTAGGAAATTGAAGCTCACAACGGGGGAAAAGACACTTTCCGATTTACAAATATAGCGCGATCGACAAACTCAAGCCGTCCTAAAATGATCATTACTCAAACATATCAAATCTTCTATCATCATCCACCTGATATGCTGCAAGGGTATCAAGAACATGATGATAAGGTTTTAAAAATTCTCTGGCAAAAACTCTATGAATTACAAATATTCAAACTACATTTTCAGTCTAGAAGTATTAAGAACATCATCATAAGGTCTTTGAAATTTCGCTGCAAATATCTTATACCCTATAAATAATTAAACTAAATACTCAGTGTTGGTCACAGATGAAAAATGAGTTCTTCCACTAGAGGGCGAAAACAGTAGCCCCATCAACTGAAATCTATACTTAACTGAGGACTTAAAAAGATTATCGTATTTTAATATTTTTTAAGAGAATTGGTGACTGAACCCAGGCTCGTATTAATTTGTCACTGTGCAATCATTTGGCAGAAACATGTACGCCCCCAGAGGATTTATCACACAGCTAATAAGATGTAGAAGAATAAAGCTAAATCAACACACTGTAGTTCCTATTTCTTGAACAATTCCTCTCCTATATTTTCCTTCCATTTCTTTCTCAAAGCCAACATTCTGATGACCGAATACTTTATTTTCAAACTGCAACGCTTGAGGAAGTTCTGGCGATTGGCCACTGGAAGACACGGGCTGGAGTTCAACACAAGATCCTGGAGAAGACGCACGCTGATCATACGAAGAGTCGGGTGGACCGATATTGTCACAGTTAGCTTTCTCTGCTTTCTTCTTCCTGTCGATCCGAGTCCGTCTTAACTTGCATCCCATTACACAAATTACCGTCAATAACACGAAAACAACACAGGAAAAGCCGATGACAACGATAAGAAAGATGCTTTGTTTATCTAATTCAGAGAATAAAGAGGAAAGCTATAATTACTTTCAAGTTCGAACAAACTGCACCTGAAATAAACCTTATTACGAGGTGAAACAAGTCTACTTGTCAGTTTGGTATAATTCTGAAAAAACTGAATGACAAGTAGAAAATACAATATCAGTAAGGTAAAGAAATAGTAAGGGGTAGGAGGGTTGGGAAAGAGCTCGCTGTTTAAACTAACGTGCCAAATGGGTACTGCTAAGCTGTTTGAGCAGTTATAGATTTGGGTAACGGTGGAATGATTCTTGATGGGCCAGCAGTTCATTAAAAAGAACCAATAGTTGAAGATCGTAATCGCATGACGCCACGTTGGCTGCTTAGTGTACAAACGTTCTGATCAGGTGAAGCCTTCGTTATGCAATGTAACAAAAATGATATTAATTGTCCAACGTACCAGCCACTATCAAAGTTGTAGCTGAATGACTCGCTCCAAACGTGTTTGATGCTGTACATTCATAGACACCGCTATCACGCGGCATCACGTTTCTAATAACAAGAATGTGGCCATCATTGTTAAACTTGGCTCGTGATATACTTGTGTCTCCATCTTTACTCCACGTAACAGAAGGTTGTGGATCTCCGCTGGCCTCACATGTCAACACTGCCAATTCACCAACTATTATGGTTGTCGTTTCTGGTAGTTCCTTAACCACTGGCTTATCTGCCAAGAATATATTGTAAAGCGTACAGTTTTTAATTTAAAACACACAAAACTAGCAATGATCTTACACCAAGGAGAGTCAGGAAAGTTATTTGGGGTTACACAAGAAAACTATTCTAAGACTGCGCCCAGACGTTTCGCACTTGCCCACTGCCACAAATAAATTCGTCAATTCTGCATGGTTGATCTAACCTTATACCTTAATTACTTCGCTTACGAAACCATGAAAGATTATAAATGGTTAAAGCCACCTAACCAATTCAATAAATACATTTATAAAATCGCATAATACCTTTGGTTTTCAGCGCTATGAAGCTACTCGAGGTGTACAGAGCCTGCAAAGACAGCCCATGAAAACATTGTTAGCGAAATTTCCTCGACCAAAAGAAGTTCATACGAAACGCTTAAAGGAATTATAAACGATCGCTTTTCTGAAAAATATTCACCTAATGAAGTTTGATGAGTAAGATAACAATGTGAAAAAGAGAAAGCAACTAAAGCACTGTAACAGTACATGTCGTGCTTTGCCTTAGTAATGCCTCTCTAAAACAGTCTACATCATAAAGTAAAGAGCTTTCTTTGTAAACCTAGTAACTCACACGAAGTTTGGAAATTAGGGGGCATAAAAAAGACGTTATTTGGAGTGGGATGATTGTAACTGGAGGGAAAATCTTAAAGGAGAGCGACTTACTGACTAACTGAAAACTAGATCTGTCGTTAATATGACAAGTAGGCCACCAGTCTTCTGTATTAGAGTGTTAACTAAAACACTTGTTGATCAAAATACCTCTGAAACAAAAGCTCTGAGAAATACTCTGTAGTTCGTATTCAGCTGCAATGGTTTGTTGTAATAATACTCTTCGGCATCACTGCTTTTGCTCCTTATTTTACTGCTTGAGTGGACTCCATCTCCAACAGTAAATTCTTGATTTTTGTAAAAATCATCTCCTCCAAACTGGAAAGTGACATAAGCTGCAGGCAGTGGAGATTTATGAGCGTCCTCATAAGTCATCAGGTCTTGTGTTGTAAAATCTGCTGGTGGGTTTACGACACCAGTGTAGTCTGACCGATAGGTTATGACGATGACTTGGAAAAAACTGTTGGATCAAGATTTTTGTTAAAAATCATAATATAACGCTGATTAGTAGTGCCAGTAAAATAGTAATCAAAGATTACAATGGGTTGGCCTCACTTCCCTCAGTGATTAGTCAATACAATAAAACATAGCCATGCTTGCAACCAGTAAGATGCGAGACTAACACTAATCAGTACCTCGTAGCTAGTGTTCTGCCGTGCTTCAAGTTGTTTATTTAAGTTCAAATTGGCTCACTGTTGTATTCGCCCTTTTTCTGATTGGTCTTTGTTTTCATTGCAGCACTTGCTGTTACGAAAATACTTAATCAAAATGCTCTCTATGAGTCTATGAGTACCCTGACCAGAAAACAATTATTTATCCTGTCTAGGAATAACTAAAACATGCATTCGTTGAAAATCCAAAATTTCAAAATGAAGTCAAAAGTCGTTTGATTTTTAAATGTCATGGATGGAGAAAAACAAGAGGCTACTACAGGATATAAGGAGGTTAATGAGAAGAATTTTTAAGAGATCATATTTACAATGCTAATAAATTCACGTGAACTACCATAACTACGGCCAACCAAAAATCTACGATAATTTACATTTGACTCATTCTTTTTGAAAATGAATTTTTCTTCTACTGGGTTGGGGTTTATCGACTGAGCTTACTAGAGCTTTGTTCCAGTTGAGAACTAGCCTAAAAAATCTCTCCCGGTGTGAAGACTATTTTAGATATCGTGCATTTGTTAAAAGAGGAAACTAAAACTTGCCACAACGTACTTTGCATGTCCCGGGAAATTTGGGAACGTTATTTTTGCCGTGATTCCTCTATCACTAGAATTCGTAGAAAACGCTGGTGGAGAAGGCTTTTCAAGAGACCAAAGTGTACCTGTGAAAGGAAACTTAATGTCCGTTGGAGAGGAAATTTACGCAAGAATAGTTTCTTAAACCAAATTATCAATTTTTTTAGGAAGTGATCCTAGCTTTCTACTGATCAACATCACCCAGGTAATCAAAGATCACCTAAATTCATCGTCATCCCTGACTAACGAGTCATACATGATATTTACCAGGTGGGATATGAAATGTGATCAATAAGCTACGGGATACAACAAAATGTCTACCCGGAGCAGATGGAATTTAGCAAATAGCGATAGCTCCCTCTCTGAAAAGAGAAGAATGAATTTCAAGTCGTTTCTCGTTACAACATTGAATGTAAATGCCAAGCAATTTAATCCCCTTTTCCTCTTCAATGAAGTATCCAAAGACGTCGCCAAGGTATAGAGTTCAGTTAAGGTTCTGCATATACTGCAAGGCAGGTATGCACGAGACTTGTAATAGAGTCTGATAATATCAGCGACGCAATCTACGAGTTTTGGTGATAAGCCAACATGCTTAAAGTAAAAAAGTTTTGCGTCTTTTACTCACCCAACGTCTGGATCACTAAAGGTTTGCTGTAAGGTCCAGGTCCAGCCTCAGTGAAAGCTCTAACAGACACTTCATAACTTGTGCAAATTGAAAGACTGGAAAACAGCATCTCTGTTTTGGTTGTGTTGTATGTCGAGTTAAAGGAAGCGTCAACCGAAGTGCAACTTTCTTTCAAAGTAAGTCTAACTTGATACATTTTGATTAACCCATTTGCTACCTCTCTGGTCAAAGCATCCCAGGTTATCTGATATTTTGTGTACTCAACTTTGATAGACGACACATTTTCTGGTGCACGGCTGGGTTCTAACGCAACGAAAAAAAAGGCCCGTTGAGTTTACAGTTTAAAATCAAAATGAAAAATTATAACATTTTCTGCAAACTTTTGCACTAGTTAAAGAATGCATAACATACCGTACTCATAGGTTTTCACAGAAAAAGAGGCATTCTGTCCAGGTTTGATAGTTACAGCTCTGACATAGAAATGATAAGTAACTCCACCCAGGACATCCACCAAGTAACTGAACGTATTTCCTCCAACACTTCGATTCGTTTCACCTTCTTGGTTTGCATAAAACACAGTGTAACTCCTAATGATTCCATTAGCTTCTGTTGGCTTGCTCCAAGTCAAGTTTATTCTCGGACCGTGTAATTCGGCATTCGGGGCAACTTCCTTATAGGAAAAGGATAGAGGAGAGCTCGGTGCTGATAAGAAAATCAAAATTGGAAAGTAATAATATTTTTTGTAGGCATCAAAACGTACCTACTTTCATTTCCTTTAGATGACAAAGATTTTTCAAAATGTGAAGGATAAGACCAAACAAAGCAATATTTTGTATGTTCTCTTTTCGTTAAGCAAAACTCTCAAAAAAATTAAAATTTTCAAGTCTCTCGTCGATCCCAGCTACAATCTGTACATTCATATAAAAGAAACAATTACTTAATAAGAGGAATAAGACGTTTGTTCTTTTTCTGAGAGTCGACAAAATACCCCCAACTCTTTGGAATTATAAGTTAAAAAAGGACTAGAGAATGATCTACCCCACATAAACATCCGGAGAAATTCGTCTTTAAAGCTTTTATGGATGAAATCACAAATTAAATTCAATCCGTACTTGGCTATTGGATTCTTACCATCTTCTTTTGTTCGCTCGACCTTAACGGCACTTGTCGGTCCTTCGCCAGCAGAAGTGAAGGCCAACACTTGAAATTCATATTCTGTGTACTTATTAAGCCCACTAACATCTCTTCTTAATGATGCTTCACCGTTAATAGTTACTGTGGTCGCGGTACCCTCCGAGCTCCTTTCCTTGTAAAACAATTTAAATCCTGTGATGATTCCATTTCTTCCATTTTCTGGTGGAGGCTGCCAAGAGACTATAAAACTTGTAGAAGACTTTGCCGTCACAGATACGTTAGCCGGAGCTTTAGAAGGAGCTGCAATTTAATTACCGAAAGAAAAAAGAAACAAAATATAAAACGTTTAGTGACCCAAGACATAAAATACAAAGTCTTTGTTCGCTCGAGTTTTAGTAAGAACCTCCTAGCTGCCCTTAACTTGTTGTTGGGAACTTGTTATTTTCAGTGAGAATAGAAGTCAAGAGAATTCTGCCATTTCATGTCTTAGAAAACGAATTTCATTTCATTCGTTCATGAAAGATCTACTGGTTCAAATTGATGTCACCTAACAGGAAAAATCCAATAAAAGAAAATTCCTATTTTCTGCAGGGAGATGTTTTTTCACCTTGTCGCGAGTGGTGGGACAGAGAAATAATTCTGAGTTCTCATGAGTTATCGCAAGTCCGATTTTCAGATTTCGCGCCCAAACGCTCTACCACTGAGCCACATTAACTCCACAAAATGCTAGACCATCTCCGTGACTATGATCAAATGTGAAACAGCCCCTTCCTAGTGTGTGTGACATGAAATGACGAAAATCACATGCCAGGCTTAAAATTCATCATCTTTCTTATTCCTATTTTCTGTTCCCAAATGATTTATAATTTCTAACCATCTTCCTTTGTTCTCTCTACATGAAGGGAACTCTTTGATCCATCACCAACAGAAGTAAAGGCCAACACTTGAAATTCATATTCTGTGTACTTATCAAGCCCAGTGATATTTTCAGTATGGATCGATACATTAAAGACAGTACTTCTGGTTACTGGTGCTACAGAATGCTTCTTCTTGTACAACAATTTATATCCTGTTATAATTCCATTCCTAAAGTTTGCTGATGGTAACTGCCAGGATGCTGTAATACTAGTAGAGGAGCTTGCAGTCACAGAAAAATTACTTGGAGGTTTTGAAGGCACTGAAAAATGTAATAAGAAGTCACCAAAAAGAAATTAAATAAGTTGACTTACTGAACACACACACACACACACACACACACACACACACATGGAGGAAAGAAATAATAAAGGAAAAAAGGGCAAACGGACCAATAAACTAAAGAAATAATACATAAAAAGTCTAAGCAGGTCAATTTGAAACTTCCACTGAGTTCATGACCAATCGTTATTAAGCGACAAATATACACAGGTATAATAAGTGAGTAGAGGAGAAGAAATAGAAATAATCCTTATCGCCTCATACTACGGAAACCGCCGACGTGATAGACCACTTGGCTCGTACACAGACTCTACCTTTACCTATAATAAGTCAACTTCATCGTTTAAAATTTGGTACAAAAAGCGTAGAAGGGAACATGGGAACTGAAAGGAGAATTCCGTTTTGAACTTCAGCACATAAACACCTTCGCACGCGTGCAATTTGTACCTCACAGTAAGACGACAAAATTGCATAACAATGTGGCATTTTTAGCAGGTTCAAAAATCACCGTGTGGTCATTTTATGAACATAAGTAAGCCTTCATACAACCACTTCTCACCATCTTCTTTTGTTCTCGTAATCTCCACGGAACTGTTCGGCCCATCACCGACAGAAGTGAAGGCCAACATTTGAAATTCATATTCTGTGTATTTAACAAGCCCAGTGATATTTTTAGTGTCAGTTGTGCCATTGTTGATAGTTATCATGGTTGCTGATCCCCCAGACCTCTTCCTTTTGTAAAACAATTTAAATCCCACAATGATTCCATTTCTGGAGTATGTTGGTGGTAACTGCCAGAATGTTGTTATACTGGTAGAAGAGCTTGCTGCCACGGTGAAGTTACTTGGATATCCCGAGGGAACTGCAGTGAGGGAAAGAAAAAGTCTGAAGTGTATAACTAACATTACTTCTTCATAGCTTCCCGGCATAGCATTGAATAGAGCAATGCAGTTCCGTTTATTTGCCATTTTATCAGGCATGCAGGTCGCCAACCCTTTTTTCTGTTACTTCTCAAGACTGCAAACTGATAGCGAACATTTCAATCATAAGACCTAACAATTAAATTCCTCGGTCATTTTCTCACCATCTTCCATTGTTCTTTCAACTTCTACAGAACTTTTTGGTCCATCACCAACAGAAGTGAAGGCTGACACTTGAAATTCATATTCTGTGTACTCATCAAGTTTAGCTGCAACTCTGGTACGAGTTGTTCCGTTGTAAATGGTTAAGCAAGTCGGTGCCAAGATGGAGCCTTTATTTTTGTAAAATAATTTAAATCCTGTGATGACTCCATTTCTGGAGTCCTTTGGTGGTAACTGCCAGCCTACTGTAATACTGGTAGAAGAGCTTGCGGTCAAAGTAAAGTTAGTTGGAGCTTCCGAGGGAACTACAATTTGGAAAAGGAGAAGTTACATAACATCTTTAGTGATCAGGCTTATGATTCAAGTAATAAAATTGTGTCAAAAAACAAACATCAAACGTTTTGTTTTAACTTGAATAAAATCACCGGGATATGTATGCAATTAGGATAGACGACGTTTGCCTCTCGAAATCTATGTTTTCCAACAGCTGCTGAGTGGTAAAATGGTAAGCGGACGTCTCGTGATAAACACAGGTGACAGATTATGGACACTCCCATCGAATGAACAGCAGGAAAATCAATATTTTAAAAGAATAGGTATTGTCTTACATTAATCAGTTATGCATTTGAATTTTCATTTTATAAAATAGGGTCACTTTATTTGGAAAGCGAAGAACAAATTGGCGCTTACCATCTTCCATTGTCTTTGCAAATTGAAGTGAGCTCTTTGGTCCATCACCAACAGGAGTGAAGGCAAGCAATTGAAATTCATACTCTGCGTACTCATCAAGCCCAGTGACATTTCTAATATTGATCGTTCCATTGTTTAGAATTATCATTGTTGCTGAAGCTGCAGAATCTATCTTTTTGTAAAACAATTTAAATCCTACGATGATCCCGTTTCTGGAGGCTGTTGGTGGTAACTGCCAATAGGCTGTAATACTGGTAGAACTATGTGCAGTCACAGTGAAATTTTCTGGCGCTTTGGAAGGAGCTGAGAATTCCACAAGGAAAAATATTAAATCGCGACCGGTAAAACTCTTGACAGAGTATTGTTGCCTCAGTTTCATCAACCAAATATATATATCATGTACAAACCACAAATCGTCTACGAAACTACAACCAGTCATTTCTATACAATATCAGTGGTGTTTTTCACCTTAAAATAGAACCAAACATTGAATTATGATGAGTCAACAAAGTTTAAATATTTTATATCACAGTCATATCGTTACATATTTCGAGTAACAGATATTTCATCAGTTTTCCTATAATCAAGCTTTGTAGACAAAGAAAACCACTCCTCTTACCATCTTCCGCTGTCCTTTCCACTTCTACAGAACTGTTCGGCCCATCACCAACTGATGTAAACGCCAACATTTGAAATTCATATTCTGTGTACTTATCCAGCCCAGTGACAATTTTATAGCGACTTGTGCCATTGCTAATAGCTGAAGTGGTTGATAAATTTATAAATCCTTTCTTTTTGTAGAATAATTTGAATCCTGTGATGATTCCATTCCTAGCTTCTACTGGTGGTAGTTGCCAAGACACCGTTATACTAGTGGAAGAGGTCACCACTAAAGTGAAGTTATTCGGGGATCTTGAAGGAACTACGACAAGATACAATTAAAATCTTCAGAATATTTTCTCCAATACACCGAATCGAAATATGGCGTCCAATTTGAATTGCCAATGTTCTCGACTTACTAGCCTCTCACACATGTGATAATCCTTTTGTGTTTCCTCGTGAAGACGAGGCTAGTAAGTAAAAAACAATGGTAATTCAAACTGGACGCCATATTTCGATTCGGTGAATGGAGAACTGCAGCATGCAGTATGGTGTTTGATACAACAAATGCATAACTTTACATGTTTCATTAACAACACGAACTCAAGATATGATGCTCGAATTGTGCAGCGAGAAATTACGATTCATTCAAGGGATCTCTGGCGCATTGTGGAGGATAAATCTTGCTGCATGATCTGACTTTCTTTTCAACAGTAAACACGTTAAGCAGATTCATCCAAGATCTATTTCGCTACCTTTTAAATCTATCAATAGTTATATGACAATTTACTTGAATAATCTTTTTTGTATTTGTAATTTACAGACGCAGTTTAAAATAAATTCATCTCCCGTTCCGTATGGGCCCAATCATGATGTCAGAGATGATTTCGACAGAGCCCGAGACCATTGTCGTCAGGGCATCGCAATGGGTCCCTTAAACTACATTTTATTAAGCTTCCACTTGATTTACAATTCTTTTAAAGCACATTCTTATTTAACATATGCACCATAATAAAGATAAGTGTTTTAATCCATTGTACAACTTGCAAGATAGAAAAAGGAGGGTTGAAAATTGCCTTTTGTTTAAGAAATATAACTCAACCTCCCTATGCCGGGATTACATTTCACGAAGATGTACACTATCTGAGCAGTATACCATAAATGCCAGTTTGCCCTATTCTAAATTCAATATCCTATAAAGATTAAAGGTTCATGGTTTCAAGAGGTGAGTGTAGTCCTCAGGTAGTCAATGGAAAGTGGCCAATGTTAATGTAAAATTGCTTAGTTTCTTTACTTAGTTCCTACCATCCTCCTCTGTTCTAACAACGACGACAGGGCTCTTTGGTCCATCACCAACAGATGTAAAGGCCAACACTTGAAATTCATATTCTGTGTATTTATCGAGCCCGGCGATGTCTTTGGCTTCGACTGTTCCATTAGTGATATTCAGAATGACTGGTGCTGCTGTAGTAACATTCTCTCTGTAAGATAATTTAAATCCTGTAATAATTCCATGCCTGGATTCAATAGATGGAAGCTGCCAGGATGCTGTCACACTCGTGGACGAGCTTGCGGTTACGTTTAAGTTACTTGGAGCTCGGGATGGAACTGCAATAGAAACGAAAATCATGAATAACTTTACTTCTACAAAATATGAGACATGTTTTAGAAAAGAACGTCTTTTAAACAAAGATTAGCGGTCAGGCGTGGAGCCATAAAGGACTTTAACCGAGCAAACCTCATTAGTTACAGGTATGGTTATGGATTAGAACCAATAATTGCAACGTTATGTAACTGCTAAACTCGACGAGTTTAAGTAGATTAAGGCGGAAGATGATTAATCGATTCCCACGAATATCTAAAATGTACTTAATTTGTATAAGTGTTTTAAACCAATAGACAAGAGGAATACAGATACCATCTTCCATTGTTCTCTCCACAACAACAGCACTCCTTGGTCCATCACCAACAGAAGTGAAGGCTAACACTTGGAATTCATACTCAGTGTATTTATCAAGCCCATTCACATGCTTAAAACGGATTTGTCCATTGCTTATTGTTAAAGCCACCTGTAATCCTGCGGAACCTTTCTTTACGAAGAACAATTTAAATCCTGTGATGATTCCATTTCTGGAGTCTCCTGGTGGCAACTGCCAAGTCGCTGTGATAGCAGTAGAGTTGCTGGCAGTAACGGAGAAGTTACCCGGCGCTTTTGATGGAACTGTAATTAAGCAACAAAGATTCTAGAAAATTAAATTAGATTCAGAGCATAAACTACCATTCTCCATGTAATATCATCACTATTGATAGTTCATCCGAATTCAAATCAATCACGAGGCATTTATGTTTAAAATTGTTTAGTTATTAGTATAAATTTATTACCATCTTCCTTTGTTCTCGCTACTTCAACAGAACTCTTTGGTCCATCACCAACAGAGGTAAAGGCCAACACTTGGAATTCATATTCGGTGTATTTCTCTAGTCCAATGAAATCTTTAGTAAGAAACGTCCCATTCCTAATGGTTATAGTGTTTGGTAACCCGGTGGAACCTTTCTTTTTGTAGTACAATTTAAATCCCTGAACTCTTCCATTTCTGAAGTCCTCCGGCGGCAAATGCCACGATGTCATAATACTGGTAGAGGAGGAAACTGTCACAGTAAAATTGCTTGGAGATTTCGATGGAACTGCCATTAAATATAAAATTAAATACATTAAAATACATTTCTTACATTCAAGGAAGCCGAGGATAGCTATAAAATAGTCCACAAAGGACAAAAGATCTTAATGTCTTGTCCGACAAAAACTCACAATGACCAATGCTGGGCTTTCGCCGAAATTACGATCTTGGATCCGCTATAAAAATCATTTGTTTACAGCGCTTTAACAGATTTCTTCTTTTACATCTCCATCGAAAGAAAGTTCTGTGAGAGAAAGGGAAGTATATACTGATTTAAGTAAGAATTGACTTAATTCCTTTTAATCTCTTACCATCTTCCCTTGTTCTTTCAATCTTAACAGAACTGTTTGGTCCATCGCCAACAGACGTGAAGGCCAACATTTGAAATTCATATTCTGTGTACTTCTCGAGCCCTGTAACATCTTCATTGCTGGCTGTTCCATTGTTAATAGTTATCATGGTCAATAGATCCCCAGAGCCTTTTATTTTGTAAAACAAGTTAAATCCTAGAATGATTCCATTTCTGGAGTCTGCTGGTGGTAACTGCCATGATGCCGTGATACTGGTAGAAGAGCTTGCAGTTAAGATGAAGTTACTGGGAGATCCCGAAGGAACTGCGATAGGGAAAAGAAAAGGTCTTCAGCATCACCCTTTTCAATAGCCCTATCATGCGCAACTAATACTGAAAAACAATGCATGTGCGATATTCCCGTTTCTGAAGTCTCCTGGTGAAAATGCCACGAATCGCTTAGACCACGAGAACTAATTGTACTTCCAGAACAATTTCTGGACCTTTGGAAGAAACTTGTTTAAATTCAATAAGCAGACATTAAAAACATTTAAAACAGAACCACTAAAACTTTGGACAAAATAGTATTTGAATGTCTTCAAACCAAATATAAATATCGGGTACAAATCATAAACCATCTAGGAAACTACAAACTGTGATTTCTATACCATATAGGAATTTTTTTGTTCTATTTAGGAAAAACTGAATAAACTAAAATTGTCAAGAGCCAAAAAGAATTAACATAGTTTCGGAATGAATATTTCCATTTTTTCTTGAAGCCAAACTTTACTTATTTTACCGCTTAATGGACAAAGAAAAGTTTAACTCCTACAAATCACGTCTCCTCTTACCATCTTCTGCTGTCCTTTGCACCTTTACAGGACTGTTCGGCCCCTCACCAACAAAAGTGAATGCCAATACTTGAAATTGATATTCCGTGTACTTATCCAACCCGGTAACAATTTTACGGCGACTTGTGCTATTGGTAATAGTTAAAGTGGTTGGTAGATGTAGAAATTCTTTCTTTCTGTAGAACAATTTGAATCCTGTGATAATTCCATTCCTGACGTCTGTAGGTGGTAACTGCCAAGTCGCTGTGATACTGGTGGAAGAGCTCACTACTACAGTGAAGTTATCCGGGGATCCTGTAGGAACTGCAACAAGAGACAGTTGAATTCATTACTACATTATGAAACTGTTGCTTCAATATGTCTCCCATAAACCACAGTCGTAATCTAACATCCAAGAGGAGGATGTAAATATTACTGTTTTCAGTTCACCAAACGGCATGCAACATAAACGGGAACAGAACATTCCCTTTGTATAAGACATAAAGTCGAATCCCGATAATCGAACCATTGCGAACCTGTCTTTGGTAAAGGTCACTTTCAAATACAGTTTATGATAATGGCTCAGATGTGAACGTAAAATTGCTAAGTCTCTAGTCTCCTACCATCTTCCTTTGTTCTTCGAACAACAAGAGGACTCCATGGTCCATTGCCAGCAGAAGTAAAGGCCAAAATTTGAAATTCATATTCTGTGTACTTATCGAGGCCCGTGATCTCTATAGTCTCGACGGTTCCATTCGTGATATTTAAAATGACTGTTGTTGCTACAGGATCTTTCTTTTGGTAGGATATTTTAAATCCTATAATAAATCCATGTCTGAATTCAACAGATGGTAACTGCCAGGATGCTGTAACAGTCGTAGAGGATCTCGCAGTTACGCTGAAATTTCTTGGAGAATGGGACGGAACTGCAATTTAAATTTATTTAATTAATAGCTTTATTTCCATTTTGTATGAGATGTTTCTGCGGAAAACCTCTTTGGTCACATTTAAGGAGTTTTCTAGGTCGTTGTGGGTCAATAAAGAACGTTACCTATGCTACACTGTACTTTTAGTGCTAGCTTCTAGCTTCGAAATTAAATAGAATAGGCAAGAAAAAAGTTAACAATAACAAACGTTTAATGTGTACTTAATATAAAGTATTTTAAACAATGAAAAGAAAGGAATACGGATACCATCTTCCATTGTTCTCATGACAACAACAGTACTCCTTGGTCCATCACCAACAGACGTGAAGGCTAACACTTGAAATTCATATTCGGAGTATTTATTAAGCCCAGTCACATGTTTAAAACGAATTTGTCCGTTGCTGATAGTTAAATCGACCGGTAATCTTGCAGAGCCTCTCTTCCTGAAGAACAATTTAAATCCTGTGATAATTCCATTTCTGGAGTTTGCTGGTGGTAACTGCCAAAATGCTGTAATACTAGTGGAATTGCTCGCCATTACTGAGAAGTTACTTGGAGCTTTAGAAGGAGCTGTAATTAAACAACGGAAGTGGAATGTACATTAAATCATTTAAATTCATTCCACAAACTATAATTATCCATGTAAGATTACCATTACGGATATTTATTCATCAACTGACGTTAATAATAACCAATACAAGTTTCCATTGCAAATGCTATATTTCAGCCGATCCTGTTAATAACGCAAGCAATGTTGATAACTTCAGTAAGGGAAGACTGTAATTATGAAAATATTATTAGACAACCTTTTTTTACACAAAACAGCAAATCTCTTCTGAGATGGCAGCCACATTTGGTCGTTAGTAATTCTCTTTTCTTACCATCTTCTTTTGTTCTTGCAACTTTAGCAGAACTCTTTGCTCCATCCCCAACAGATGTGAAGGCCAACACTTGAAATTCATATTCCGTGTACTTATCTAGTCCAAAGACATCTCTAGTACGGACCGTCCCATTCCCAATGGTCAAAGTGTTTGGTAACCCAATGACGCCTCTCTTTTTAAAGAGCAATTTAAATCCTCGCACAATTCCATTTCTAGAGTCCTTTGGTGGTAACTGCCAGGATGCTGTCATACTGGAAGAGGAACTTGCGGCTACAGTAAAATTTCTTGGAGATTTTGATGGAACTGCCGTCAGAAAATTAAGACATTTCTTCAGACGTAATTATACTCATTCAAGAAAGCCGAGAATAAGTACGAAATACTCAATCGAAGTGTAAAGGGCATTGTAGGCCTTTTCGTATGAGTCTTTCGATCCTACTGAGTTCTTCTAATATATTGATCGAAAAAAAGGGTTCGTGGAAATAATTCAACGTTAATAAGTAAGAGGAGACACATCTTTTATTTTCTTACCATCCTCTTTCGTTCTCTTAATCCTAACGTAACTCTTTGGTCCATCACCAACAGAAGTGAAGGCCAACACTTGAAATTCATATTCTGTGTACTTTTCAAGCTCAGTGACGTCTTTAGTTTGAGTTGTACCATTAATAGTTATAGAGGCTGGTAACTTTGCAGAGCCTTTCTTTTTGAAGAAAACTTTAAATCCTGTAATAATTCCATTTCTGGACTTAGCCGGTGGTAACTGCCAGGATGTAGATATACTAGTAGAACTACGCACAATTAAAGAGAAGTTGCTGGGGGCCTGTGATGGAGCTGTAAATAAATATGAGAAGGAAAACTTTATTATGATTGAGTAAGTTGAGAGGGGAATTATAGTTGAGCCTTTTGAGTTAAGAACGGAATTTAAAAAGCTCTTACCATCCTCCTTTGTTCTTTCGACCATTGTAGAACTCTTTGGTCCATCTCCAACGGAAGTGAAGGCTAACACTTGGAATTCATATTCTGTGAACTGAGCAAGCCCTGTTACAGGTTTGCTACGAACCTTCCCATTTTTAATTGTTAGTAATGTTTGTAATGTTGGAGAACCTCTCTTTTGGTAGTACAATTTAAATCCAATGATAATTCCATGTCTGGAGTCCGCTGGTGGTAATTGCCAGGATGCTCCAATACTGGTAGAAGAGCTTGCTTTCACTGTAAAGTTACTCGGAGGTTTTGATGGAGCTAAAATCAAACAACTCGTAGATTATAATAAAATAACAAAGCTCTGGATACGAGAAAAGAAACGTGCGCAGATGTACCCGTACAACAGGTACATATAAGTGTTTATCTTAAATTTCTTACCATCTTCGTTCGTTTCGCCAACCTTGATTGAACTCTTTGGCCCATCACCAACAGATGTGAAAGCCAATAACTGAAACTCGTACTTTGTGTATTTAGCAAGCCCTGTCAACTTTTTATAGTGAGTTGTGCCATTTGAAATAGTTAGCCAAGTAGGTCTTGCAGCAGAGCCATTCTTTTTATAGAACAATTTATATCCTGTTATTATTCCATTTCTGGAGTCTGCTGGTGGTAACTGCCACATTACTTCGATACTGGTAGAATTGCTTGAAGTCACAGTAAAGTTAGAAGGAGCTTGCGAGGGAACTACAATTAAAATACACAACCGAAGTTAAACAACAATTTAGTAATTTCGATTAAAAAATGCAGCTGAGCATTTATGAAATAGTCGCCATCTATGAATTAAATGTTTCAAATATAATACCAAAATTGATACGCAATGGGCCGTTCAAAGTAACTCGTTCAAAGCCCTACCAGTTAAACAAACCCGTACCAAAATCTAAAATTAAACTGAGTACATACCAAACCTTATTACAAGTATTTCATTTTCTCACCATCTTCTTTTGTTCTCTCAACTACAACAGAACTTCTTGGTCCATCACCAACTGAAGTAAAAGCCACCACCTGAAAATCATACTGTGTGTACTTATCAAGCCCAGTGACAGCTTGACTTTCAATTGTTCCGTTGTTTATGGTCAAAATTCTAGGAAGCGCTGCAGAGCTTTTCTCTCTGTACAACACTTTTAGTCCTCTGATGACACCATTTCTGGAAATTTCTGGCGGGAGCTGCCAGGATACTGTCACACTTGTAGAATTACTTGCAGCCACGGTGAGGTTGCGGGGTGCTGTATATGGAACTGTGATGGAGACAATAACGCCTTACTATATTTTTTATCACATACACAACTACATAAAAGAAGGAATAAACTAGTTGATGGATAGATACATGGTGATGTTTTAATGGAGGAATAAATCGATAACTGTCCACCATTACCATATCAAATTGCAACTATAGAAATAAAAGAAAGGTCAACATTACATTCAGATAGCAAAGGACAAAAGAATTAGTCTTTAAGAGTACAATTTTGTTAAATGGCGCTTGATTAGGATTTAATCAATCTGAATTATTACCATCCTCATTTGTTCTTTCGAAACGAAGAGGGGTTTTTGGTCCATCACCAACAGAAGTGAAAGCCAACATTTGAAATTCATATTCTGTGTACTTTTCAAGCCCAGTGACAAGTTTACTACGATCTGTTCCATTTTTAATCGTTATCACTGTTTGTAATCCTGCAGGGCCTTTCTTTCTGTAGAACAGTTTAAATCCTCTGAGGATTCCATGTCTAGAGTCAGCTGGTGGTAGCTTCCAGGATACTGTAATTCTCGTAGAACTAGCTGGACACAGAGTGAAGTTACCCGGAGCTTTCGATGGAACTAAAATGAGATATCCCATAAATCAAATGAATCCCTTTATGAACAGATGTTTATATTTCATTTTAAAAGAAAGGGATGTTTTAGTCAAGGTAAAATGATGGAAACCTGTGTAGCCGTACCTAAAATGCATATTCATTGTCCTGAAAATGTACCATACCCTTAACTTGCACTTCAAAAGAGAAATCTACGCAAACAATGAGTATGGGTAAGTGTAAATAAAACCAGAAGAATTAACAAAAAAACGATTGAAACCTTTCTTAAAACTCAAGGCATTTAGTAATCACGCTTTACTGAATGACACTATTCTACAGCTACATCCTTCAGAACTCATGCTGAAAGTGTTTAGAAGGCTTTGTATTTTTTCTAATCTCATTATAATTAGCTCACATATAATCTCAAATACTATCGGTTTAGACCACTTACTATCTTCTTTTGTCTTCGCAACCTTAACTGAGGACTTTGGTCCATCACCAACAGAAGTAAAAGCCAATAACTCAAACTCGTACTCGGTGTATTTAGCTAGCCCTGTCAATGTTTTTGAGCGACTAGTACCATTTGCAATAACTAGCGTAATTTCTTTCCCCGCAGAGCTTTTTTTCCTATAAAACAGCTTAAATCCTGAGATGATTCCATTTCTGGAGTCGACTTGCGGTAACTGCCAGGCTGCTGTAATACTTGTAGAAGAACCTGTAGTCACGGTAAAGTTACCAGGAGCTTGCGAAGGAACTGCAATTAAAAAAAGATGCTACATTACTGGCCAGTAATAGACAACCTGAAACGATAAAACTTGATTGGTTTCAATTGAACATATGAAGAAAATCAAACATAGATTTATTGTACGAACTCTAAAAGAAACCCATTAATAATGCTTATACAAACAAACAAATACACAAACAAATCATGATATTGAAGTACCAGACTAGATTATGTTGCAAAGATGAGACATGGAGACACTAAAAGTAACAGTTGTACGTTAAGAAATACTAGAAAATAACGTTAATAATTTTTTTTTTTGCCCCGCGACGGCGACTGTTGAATTTCAAACAGCTTGCAGTGTGGCCTTTCGAAACAGAAAAGATTTACGATTGAGCTCTGCTACAACCAATTCCAATATCTTACCATCTTCCTTCGTTCTCTCAACCAAAACAGCACTCTTCGGTCCATCACCGACAGAAGTGAAGGCCAACACTTGAAATTCATACCTTGTGTACCTATCAAGCCCGGTAATATCTTGACGGTGAATTGTTCCATTTTTAATGGTCAAAATGGTCGGCAACACTGCAGAGCTGTTCTTTCTGTAGAATAATTTAAATCCTCCGATGATTCCGTTGCTAAAAATTTCTGGTCGTACCTGCCAGGATACCGTTACACTAGTAGAATTTATCACAGCCACAGTAAGGTTGCTTGGGGCGATGGAGGGGACTGTGAATAAAAAAAAATTAACACTGTAATAAGACATGTACAATAAATTAAAGGGAATGTGAAAGAGTGATGTTTCAGCAACGGTGAAATAAGATTAGAATAGCATCACAATAGGGTCTTACCATCTTCTTTTGTTCTTTTCGCCACAATGGAGCTA